>NC_056739.1:1063600836-1063705961 GCF_019279795.1 Protopterus annectens
CAAAATGAATGAAGACAGAACAAAAGCAACAGCAATGTAAACAATGTACCCACAGACTAATTGGTTCAGCAATACTCATATTTACAGGGACATGGTAAATTCAAGTACTTACAAGTAAGCGTTAAAGGGATTTTGTTATGACACTTAAGAGGCTAAACAAAAGATTGTGCAAAAAACTGAGAGATTAGAAGCTGTGTTTTATGGATATGGATAGCAAGATACAAGCAGTGAAAATGTTTTAGTCTCTTTCACTTTATACACGTGCAGGCATATTTTTACCATCCAGAGGAGAAGTTGAGGTTAGCAATTAATAAAGAGTTGACGGATTTGTATCTGGGAGCGGAAGAGGGCAATAGTCAAATGGGATAAGTTGATCTTTCCAGTAGAACAGTGTTGTTTGGGATTACCTGATTTGAAGGGGAATGGGATATTTCAGAGCTATACAGCTAAGGATCATATACATAGCACAAGCAGAAAGCTAAAATTCAAAGTGCAAAGGGATGATGATGAAACAAGGGGGAAGCTCAAGAAAGATAGACTGGAATTTTGGATGCAGATCCTTAAGGTGAATAATAATAGCCATACAGAATACTATATTCATAAAGCAGCAAGAAGCATTCTATGAAATAAGCCAACACGAGAGTGGAGAAAGAAGGTTCTGCCGATAGGGATGGCTGCAATTAAAGGTACAAAAAATTGGCAAGAGGGCGGCTAGAATTTACTGGAGAAAATTGACAAAGGAGCCAAGATATTGAGAGCAAATAATTAGAGAGAGAGAGAAAGGTAATAGAATGCGGAGAGGCCAAGAATACATTTGGACTGCAGGATGGAGATTGCCTTCCTTATCAAGGATTGATATCAGAGTAAAGGCAAAGAGAAAGGTATAGGGGGATCCTAAGTGAAAGACCAGCACTGGTCGAGTTTTTAGTTGAATCAAGAACAGAAGCTGCTGTTAAAAAAGGGATAATTAGTAAGGCATATAGAATACTGCATGATAATTATAGGTATCAATCAGAGGAGGTTGGAAAAAAATGGGTAGAGAGCCTGGATAATAAATTCATAAAGAAATAATGGGAGGATATATGTATGGCTCCCAAATATGCAGTAAAGTCTAGAAGATTTAAGATTTTTACTTGGAAGCATTTGCATGGGTATTTTTATATCCCAAATGGACTAGAAAGAATGTTTTCCTCAAGTAGATTGCAAGTGTTCAAGGTGTGATGAGGAAGAAAGTGATAATTGGGAACATATTTTTGGGAGTGTAATAATGAGTTGGCAGATTTTAGAAATTCCCTGCAGACTATTGTGTCAGAAATACTTTGTGAGCAAATTATTGTAACTAAGTAAATGATTTTTTGAGCTGTGATACAATATCTGAATTATCTAAAAATCCAAACAAGAGAGTTGCAGTAGTCGACGGTCTCAAGTAACCAAGCTCCACCGTTAAAACAATTTATTTAAAGTGCTTTTCGTCTGCACTGTGTGCAGACTTCTTCAGAAATACAAAAAACATTAAAAAAACCTTGTTAAAATACAATCAAGGAAGTGTAGTCAACCAATCCTACAAGGCAGTTAATTAAAAAGATTCTGTTACACTATTGCACAAAGTAATTAGACTAAAACAATCTATGATCAGTAGAATTATCTAGACATAGTAAGGCTTTACTGAGTTTAATTCTGCAGGGTGCCAAAAAAGCAATTGCTAGAAAATGGAAAACAAAGTCTAAACCAATGTTATTAGAAGCAGTCAGTCAAAGTAAACTTTATTGTCATACAGTTCAACACAGAGGAAAAAGTGTGCATCACTGCATGAAATTCCTTTACTCAGGCTTGTACCATATGAATGACAGTTTACAGAAGGAAGATAGATTAAATTAATAAAAATTTTAAATTAAATTAAAATAAAAAAATAAGATACAAAAAAGTAAATAAAGTAAAACAAATTTTAAATCTCTATTTACATCAGAAACACAGCAAATACAACAGCAGGAATAGACTCAATAGAAATATAAGGATATGCAAAAAAAAAGTACTATAATTAATAAGAGGCACACATGTAAGTAAACTTACCCACCACCAATATATACCATAAATTTACAGTTCACAGTGTAGTGACTATAGTAACAGAGATAAAAGAAGTGGAAGTGGGATCTTTAGAAAAGGGTAGGGGCACATTACATAGAAAAAAAAATTGAGTTGTGGGAACAATATATAGGTTCATAGATTCATAGGTTCATACTAGGCTATCTGCCCTAGGGCATTTATAAGCCTAGCCCGAGTGTGTGTGGCTTTCGTCACCCCTTGGAATGAGAATACTATGCCCATTTAGGGTTTAGTTTACTGTGCCTCTGTCTAGTAGTGACACAAAAATGACCCCCGGGTAAACCTACGATCTCCCAGCCACTCGTCAAGATTTCTCTTGAAGAGAGTCAGTGAGGGGCTCTGCCTAACATGGACTGGGATTCTGTTCCAGAGTGTAGGGAGCCTCTGGGTTATGAATCTGTCCCTCCAGCACGTCCTATTTATTTCTGTGTTGAGGTTCAAATCTCTCGCTCTCGTGGCTGTGGTGGATTTGGATTTTCTGAGGTGGAGCATGTCCATTAATTCCGGATTGGACATGGCCTTGTACGTCAGACATAGATCGCCTCTGAGTAGGCAGTATGCGACTGAATAGAGCTGGAGTTTCTTCAGCCGGGCAGCATATGACATATGTTTGAGACCCTTGATCCTCTTGGTGAGGTACTTTTAGGGTCTTTCTAACTGCTGCAGGTGTCGGGTAAGGTACATCCCAAATGAGGCATTGTACTCAATTATGGGCCTGATAAGGGAAGAGTACAGGGGCACAATGACCTCTCTAGATCTAGATGTGAATCCTTTCATGATAAGGTGGGTAATATAGAAGGTCTTCCTAACCACCTTGGCAACGTGAGTGTCAAATGAGAGGTTACTGTCAACTTGGGTCCCTAGGTCCCTGATTACTTCTTCCATACTTAATGGATTACCACCTATGTGATAATTTGTGGGTACTTTGTTTTTCCCAAAGGGTATGACTATACATTTTTTGGCATTCAGATTAAGGCCATGGCTCTGGCACCAGTTATCCATTTCTATGAGGCCTTTCTGAAGGATGCTTGTGTCCGCTGGAGTATCAATTATGGCGCCCAGTTTGCAGTCATCTGCGAACTTTGTTAGCCACAATCCTCCTATGTTTGCTTGCACCTCGGAAAAATAAATGCCGAACAAGAGGAGTCCCAGGACCGAGCCCTGTGGGACACCACTTGTGACTGGCTTAGAGTCTGACATGGCTCCAGCAATTCTGACCTTGTGGGTTCTGTCCTTGAGCCAGTTTGCAACCCATCTTATGACATATGGGTTTACATTTAAGCTGGTGAGCTTGTCTATGATGCCCGAGTGGGGTATTGTGTCGAAGGCTTTTGCAAGATCAAGGTAGGCTGTGTGAACTGCCTTACCCTCATCAGTGGCCTTAGTGACTGTTTCAAAAAAGTCAACCAGGTTCAAAAGGCAGGATCTGCCCTTGACAAAGCCGAATTGGGTAGGATCCAGTGTCTGTAGGTCCCCAATGTCTTTGTTTATGAGTTCCATAATGATTTTCTCCATAGCTTTGCAGACCAGGCTTGTCAAGCTTATGGGTGGTAATTTCCAGGGTCCGTAGAAGCACCTCCTTTGTGGAGTGGGACCACTGTTGCTGTACACCATTCTTTGGGTACTTATCCTGTAGTAAGGCTAAGATTAAACAGCAGCCTTATGTGCAGGTTTAGTTCCTCTTGGAGTTCATGTAGCATGCAACCCGGGACACCGTCTGGTCCCATTGATGCTGTGTTTTTAGCTTTGGAGAGGGTGGCTCTCACCTGGGCATCTGAGATGTCAGGGAGGCTACACCCTGCTGGGATAGATATTTCTCCTTTTGGGGGGGGGGGGGAGAAATTTGCACTGAACCTGTCTGCCAGTATGTTGGCAATGTCTGTGGGTTCAGTGTATTTTTTGTCATTTTGGACTAACTCTGAGCATATCTGGGAGTTTCCACCCAGGTTTCTAACATAACTAAAGAAGGCCTTGTGATTGTCTTTAGTGTCTTTTGTGATTTTTCTCTCGAAGTTGGCCTTGGATGATTTTATGAGTGATCGTAGTTTTTTGCTAGTACTGATCAGAGATGCCTTCCCTTTTGGGAATTTTGCTCTGTCATGTAGTAGCTTCCTCCTTCTGTTGTAAAGCTTGTTTATGGCTGGGGTCCACCAGACAGGACGCCTGCCTTTGGGGGAATGGGTCTTGGTTTTATTTGGGATTGCATGATCCATGCATTCTTGAAGGTGTCCATAGAAAGTGTTTATAAAGGATTCAGCGGTGTGGGCTGTGGTTTTCACTTTCCCAGAGGCCTTGAAGGATACCACTTCAGTCTTAAGAAGTGTGAAGTCAGCTTTTGAGAAATTCTTCACTGTGGTCTTTTGTGCTGGGGGTGGGGGCGGGATGTGGATTTCCAGTGAGATTAATTTATGGTCTGATCTCACCAATGAGGGGTATACTTCCGGTGTGGAGCATTGTGTCCCCATGTTTGTGATGATCAGGTCTAGTATATTATCTCCTTTTGTGGGAGTGGTGACTAGTTGTTCCATCGCATTTGAGTTTATGAATTCTAGGACCCTTTGGGCTATGGTGTTGGGGCTTGAGTAATGCTCCCAGTCTATGTTTGGGTAGTTGAAGTCTCGCAATATGATGGTATTTGGAGAGACATTCATACTCTCCAGTGTCTTCACGAAGGCTGAGTGGGGTTCCTGAGTTTGAGAGGGTGGTCTGTAGCATGCTACAAACTGTAGGGCAGTTTTGCCTATGGTTAGTTGCACCTGGATGGTCTCCGATACTTCCTGCATTGCCACTAACCTGGAGGTGTGGGTATCTTTGATGAATATGGATACTCAACGTCCTTTTGTGGTTCGGTCCAAGTTTTGGGGCCGGAAAGCATGATATGAGGTAAAACCTGATAGTGCTGGGGTGCTCTTAGGAGCCTTGAACCAGGTTTCAGTCACTGCACAGACATCGATGTTCTCCATACTGAGGAGGGCTTAGAGAGCGTGCATCTTGAAGTTTAGACTTCTGGCATTGAGCAGCATTACCCTTAGTGTTTTTCCACTTGTGTTTTCTAGGGAGCTGGGTTTGTCTTTTGAGCCTTGCCTAAAAAAAGGCACTATGTGGGTGGCAAGAGCCTTGGCCAATATCCGGAAGCCCAGGGGTGACAGGTGCAAGCCGTCCCTTGCGAAGCAGCGTGGCTTGTCAAGCATGTCATCCCAAGCAGACAGACATTGGATCCCCTTAGAATGACACCAGTAATTGAGCCAATTGTTAAAGCTTGTTTTGGAAGGGGAATGAGGTTTAAGGGAAGGCAGGAATTGAATGCGCTATGTAATGTTCGATAGACAATGACTGTATGGAAGATCATATGTGAAACATAACGTTTGCAAATTAAAATATGTCAATATGGTTTCTTGTGTGATTGCCTGTGTCATAAGTGATAATTCAGCAATGCTGTTTTTGTTTAAAAAAATTATGTTTCTTGTGCCAATGAAAAGAACTTTCTTGGAGACCAGTTCTCCATCTTTCTTTTGTGGACCTGTTTGTTATACTGCCCAAGTTCAAAATGTTTTACTTCACAGCCTATTATTTCTTATACTCCATTTAAGTTTTCTATTGACCTTAGATTTAAAAGATGCATGTCTTCACATATAGATCCGGATTTCATACATTTCTTTTTGCATACCAGACTCAGAAACCCTCACCAGTTCTCTGCATTACCCTTTGGTCTATCCACTGTTCCAAGGCTATTCACAAAGTGTCTAGCTCCTTTGATAGCCTAATGGAGATTGGAAAGTATTAACATTTTTCCTTGTTTAGATGATTTGCTTATCTTTGCAAAGTCTTTTCCAAAGTGCCAGAAATATCTCATCTGGGTAGGAGATAATCTGCACAGACTTTGGTTCCAGGAGAACTGCCAAAAGTCTCCTTCCCATAGAATTGGTTTCCTGAACATCTCATTTCAAAGAGCTTTTCTTACACAGGAGATATAGATCTGTATTTACATCTATTCCAGAGATTTTCCACTCTGACACCCATCTCAGCAAGATAATTCATCAGGATTCTGGGTCTCATGGCATCTACGAGTGATCATTATATTGATCACTGCTGCAGTAGCTTTAGCTAAATGGGTTATAGTCTACATAGGATATAACAGTTGACCAGCTTCAAAGCTTTAGGGCACCTGCCACACTCCCAAACCATCAAAAAGCTTGAGCTGAATTGACCAAAAGGTAGGTTTAGACGCCAGGCCCTTCACTGTTTTCCTGCTACTGAAGAGTACTCTCCTGTTAGGCCCTTCTTAGGCTGTCGAAGATTGACGGTTGGCTTGAGCTGTTCTTTTGCTGGGCAGATAAGTTCCCTTTGGGTGAAAAGACTTTCTTTTTTAAAAATTGTTTAATTAGTAACTCTTTCCTGTTTAGAAAGGTTATTTTAAAGCTAGGAGTTTGTGTTTTAATGGACTTTCACGAGACTGTGTTCTATGAGAGTGTTCTTTTTTCTTCTCGGTTTAAACATTTTTTAAAGTAGTTGAAAACTATTTTTTTCCTGTGGAGAACTTGTGTTCATTTTACTTTTAATGAGGCTGGCAATGTGTTTTAAAAGTGATTTTTGCTGTGTTTTTTTATGTGAAAAATTTGACTTTTAAAGTACTTTTAAGTTTTACCAGCTTTTGCTACATTTTTATCTGAAAAAAAAAGACTTATAAAGACTTTTAAGTTTTACGGTCTTTTGTTGCATTTTTATGTGAAAAAATTGACTTTTAAGTTTTACCAGCTTTTATTGCTTGTTTTCCCTAGGAAAGAGGAACCATTTTAGGCTTGACCATGGAACAAAATATGAGTCCCCTGGTTGGTCCTTCTTCCAGCCACAAAAAGTAAAAGTTAAGCAAACAGCCTTTGCTACCACAACAAGCTAGCAGTTTTTCCTCATCCACAGGTAGATGACTCTGCTGTGGCCATTACTTTTATTTCCTATCACTCATCTTGTACCCTCGGATACCTGTGGCATAGCACCTACAGCCACTATTGACTAGGAGTTAGCCACATCCTCAGTGGCTGTTGAGTTCCCCTCAGGAGGTTAAGGGAGACCCATTCTTGTTGGTCCTGGGAGAGGGAACATGAAAAACTTACCTGTTTTCTCAGAATGTTGTGCCCATCTCTGGGGAAGCTGCTGCTGCCATTATTAACACTGCTGAGCCCATTTTTCCTGTTGTAAAGAAACAGGGAACTAAATGTGTATCTAGTCTTCCTCAAATTTCCTTAGACAGGAATAGTTTAGGTCAGTATTAGAAGACCAACTGTTTAGGTGACTGAACAACTAAACATCGATCTTCTAATATCGAACCACACAATGTCGAATGTCCCAGGGAAATGCGTCCCTCGAACACAACACAAAAAAAATTACTTTACATCTAAATTAAGTGGGGGGCTTCGCCACCCATACCCCCCACACCCCCCTAACTAAATATACCAACTCTGAGATCGCTCAACAGTAGGGAAACAGCAAACTCCAGCGAACGGCCAAGGGAAATCTTTCCCTGCGTTAAATTGGCTGTTTGCCATTTTTTGCTTTCGATATTAGAAGATCGATGTTTAGGTGTTCGATCACCTAAACATTCGGTCTTCTAATATCGACCACTACTTATTGTTTACAGTGTGTGTATGATTGGTTGATACTTCTTCCAGTGCTGTAGCTACTGGTACTCTTTTGAGGAGATTTAGCTGACTGCATTCTCAGAACCTCCCAGATAATGTTAAAAATAAGAATTTAAATTCACCTTTGGATAGAGATTTAGTATTTGGCTCTTTGCTGCATAGGTGTTCAAAATGTGTGATGAAAGGGGTAATTTGATACATGTAATCTTTAAAATTTTCAGCCTTCCTTTTTTGAAATTTCTAAGGGATTCTCTAACCTCTCATCCAGTTTTGGCAAAAAAGAAAATTAACATTCTCAGCAAAATACAGATAAACAGGCATTTAAGAAGAAATGGCAAGGATGCTCCAAAAAAGAATTCTGGAACCTGTTACAACCAAGAACAGTCTAACAAGTTAATATGATTATTTAAAGGCCCTTGCCCCCCTCCCCCGAAGCCCCATTTTCCTTCTAGAACGTCTGAATCTCCACTTTTCTGTTTTGCAGCAATAGTTTCAGATAATTGGGTTTTGAAGATCATTTATCAAGGTTACAGATGGTAGTAGGAGGAAATTCTTCTTTTCCAGGGGGTAATCCATCATCCACCAGACAGTCTTATTTTCACCTGTCCTTCATCATACTTTGGCCCAGGGTGTGATAGAACCAGTCCCTTCTTCCCAATTGAAGACAGGTTTTTATTAAGAATGTTTTTAGTGAAAAGAAAGAAAATGCTTGAAGACCCGTTCTGGATCTTTCTTTCCTAAACCTGTGATGCTCTTGGCAGGATTCCACATGAGAAAGATACAATGGTATCTGAAGTCTCTTTGGTCCCAGCCAACATCCTTTGTCTTTTCAAATCCCAGTGCTGGAGTTTGTCAGAAAGAAATCACTTGGGGGAAACAGCGAGTATCCTTAAATCCAGGTCTCCCTTTCTCTCCCCCTGTTCCAAAGCAGTCAGTCATCCCAGATGTGTCAGACTTTGCTTGGAAAGTATTTTCAGGAGGGACAAAAGTGCACTGTGTATGGGACATCAAGAACAGACACATAAATATAAAAGAGATATTTGCTCTCATCAAAGCACTCAACTGTCTGAATCATCTTTGGTCTCTGGGACCTCCAAGTTGTAACAGATAATACCACAGTCATGTGGTACATCGGAAGGCTAGGGTGGACCAGGTTGTTAGCTTGGGATGTAGCTTTATAATACAATCTCATTCTGTAAGCATCCTGCATTCCATCACAGCAAAATTGTATATAAGACAGCCTGAGCAGGACAACAACAGACCCTCACGAATGGAAACTAGATTATGGTTCTTCCAATATTTGATCCATCTGTGTGGAGTTACTCATTTAGACCTCTTTGTCTTCTCTCTAAAGAATCAACTGCCAAAATTCTGCTACAGGACTCCATGCAAGAAGGCCTGGAAGACAGATGCACTTTCTCTTCTTTTCTTTGGACAGGAATGTTCCTGTATACTTTTCCACCCTGTCCACTGATATCCAGGGTATTTCTGAAGATTCAGTAGGAATCTCCCAAAATCATTGTGGTGAATCCTTTCTGGGCCAGGCATCCATGATTCTCCCTTCTTTTGGATATGGCCAGGGGGCAATTACCACAAGCTTCCTGTCTGACTGGATCTACTCACACAAGAACAGGAGTGTTTCGTACACACCCAAAAGAATCAATGTCTGTTGACTGCCTTGATGATAGGGTGTTAGTTCTTTTTAAACATTTGTTTTCTGGGGACTGGCAGCAGATGCTAACGGAAGCAAGAAAGCCTGCTACTAGAAAATCATATATTAGCAACTGGAAAAAGGATTTCTAATTGGTGCCAGCATCATAACCAGCACCCATCAGGACTAGTTATTCTCTGGTTTTACAGTATTTGTGTGAATTACTATCCTTCAGACTTTCTTACTCCTCTGTCAAGGTTCATTTATCAGCCATTTCACCCCTCTATCCATGGATCCCCATCTTTCAATGCTTTCTCATGTCATAATGTTTTTTTAAAAGGGGGTTTGGATAAGAGGACCCAAGAAAACTGGTGGACTTTCACTGGGATCTTAATTTTGTTTTTGAGAAAATAACACTTATTCCTTTTGAACCAGCTAACCTGGCTGACTTGCAGTTCTTACTGATTGCTGTGACCTCATCAAATGGGTATCTGAGTTGCAAGCTGTTATGGTGAGTTGACCCTATCTCATTGTCCACAGGGGCAGGGTTTCTTTGAGAATGAATCCTTCTTTTATGCCTAAAGTGGTGTCAGTGTTTACTTTAAGCCAAACTATCCAGCTCCCCATTTTCTTTCCCTAATGTAAAAATTAGGTAGAAAAGACACTTTGTACTTTGGGGGTCCACACACAACTCAGGTACTATCTAGACAGAACTTAATAATACAGTTCTTTGTATCAATTGTTCATTTCTTGTGAAGGTAAGAAGAAGGGACCACCTGTGCCAAAGCAGAGTATTTCCAAGTGGTTGTTTAAGGCTGTATTATCTTTTGTTAGATTCACCATAACAAAACTATTCCAGGCAGGGTCAAGGCCAACTGTAACAGAGCCTTTGCTTCATCTATGGCTTTTTGGAAAAGGTTGGATTCTGGAAATGTTCTAGACATTGTTTTTTGGTCATCTGTACGTACTTTTACAAAGCACTGTCAGCTTGATTCCTTCTCTTCTTTAGGGGCTCCTGGACTGTTTTCCTTCCACAATCCAAATGTAGTTAGATAGGGTAATCTACCCATATAGCTAAGACAGTGATCAATATGAAGAACATAGTACAGTTGTATAAGTAAACTTACCGTAACAGCGGTGTAGTTGCTGCTCCCTCCTTTTGTTCCCCTTGCTTTTGGTGTGTTGTTAATGCCAGGGTGTGGACATTTATTTTTTTGTTGTTACTAGTATTGTCCTTTCAGGGTGGAGCTTCCCCTCTATGTTGGCAGGAAAGCTCTGAAGGGGTTGTCACCCAAACTTGTCTTTTTGTCAGCTCACATCGAACGGCCTGAAAGTTATAATGCATGGAAAGTGCCCTGAAGCTTTGGAAGTGGTCAGCTGTTATAATCTTTCCAGGGTATAACCCATATAGCTAAGGCTACTGCAGTAATAATCATTCGAACATCTACTGTTATGGTAAGTATACTTATATAATTTACTAGTTAAGTGAAAAAGAAAATTTGGGAGTGTTTTTAGACAGTATCTACATAAAGATAAAAAAACTTTCTTACAGCAAATGGGGTTCATATCTGATCCTCAAATCTAACATGGCCACTTTTTGCAGTCTAGGATCTGACTGTCAGCCTCATCCCTTTGACCGTAATGCCCCAGATTACTGCTTTACCTCGGATCTCATTTGCCGCTCTAGTGATCGGTTGGAATTTTACACTTTCGAGCTCTAGTTAAGTTTATTTGTTAATTGTGAGTGACATTGTATATTTTATTACTACTAAATTTCCTTTTTCTATAGTGCCTTACTCTCTCTAACTTATTTTAGTTAGCTCAGACTTTTTTTTCTACTTAGTGTAGACTCTATCCACCATCATTGGTAGACTTTCTCCTTTTTCTTACCTCTCTTGAGGTAATCTTTATACCATTGCTGGTATATTTTTTTTCCTTTCCTTTTCTTTCCAAAAAAAAAAAAAAAACAACAACTTGAAGAGAGTGGAACATTGGTTGATCTGAGAGCTTTGAGTCCAGGGAGGCTGATTTCCACTTCTTCTGATCCTTCTGGCTTTGAGGTAGTGGAAAGGGTTTTCTCCCATCCAGGGGATTCTTTGGCTCTCACTTCCTCATATCCTATTCCCATTACTCCACCAGGTCTGAGTGCTACGTCTCATTATTTTATTCCACAGGGACAGCCAACCCATAGGAGCTTCCAAACAGTCCCTTCACCGGAGCTGCCCTTTTCTTTTAACAGTTCTCCAGAGTATCCCACTGAAGAGGTTCCTTGGAAGAAACTGTGCAAAAGGAGGCACTTAGATTCCCCTCAGGAATCATTGACAGAGGATACCGATTTTGCTGAAGTGGAAAGGTCCCCCAGATCTCCACCAGAAGATGTCTTATTTGGAAACATTTTAGAAATCCTGTGCCAAAAAGGTGGATGGTCTTCCCAGAATCCTTCTCAGGAGAAATCGATATTCCTGGAAGCCTTTGGGTCTGGCCTGTCTACATTTTGAGTCCCCCCCCCAGCAGATGAGCTTGTCAACCTTGTTTCCCACCAAGCATGGAAGGAGCCGGACTCCGTATAGCCCTTCCCCAAACATGCTGCCAAGATCCCTAGTGCACTACCAGATAGACAACAGTGGTCCAAGAGGATTCCAATAGATACCATGGTTGATGCAGCAGCCATGAAAAAGGAGCTAGCTGAACAGAGATCCACTGTCCATCCCCCTAACAGAAAGATTAGGGCTTTGGACAGATATGGAAAGCGAGTGTATGCATCAGCAACCTTCACTATATGATCGCTGAATTACCTGGCATGTTTTACTAGGTTACAGAGGGACTTAATAAAGGAACTCTCTAACTCTGCCCCTGGACCCATGCCAGCAGGGAAAATAAAAGCAACTGGCCACCCTACAATCTATATCAAATCTATCCATGAGGTTAATCTCTAACATAGCTGAAGGTTCCTCATGGGACACGGGTACAGGCATATTCATTAGGAAGCATGCCTAGATGTGCTTGTGTGACTTTGCAGAGCTCTTTAAAGCATCATTCATCAATGCTCCTATTGATGGATCCTCCCTTTCTGAGCCAACCATTAAAAAGACACTTTCCCATAGTGAACAAGATCAAAAGACCCTATCTGCTGTAGGAATACATTTTTCTACCAAATAGAGATTTTTCTCAAGAAATCAGCATAGTGGTAAGAAAATATGGTTTCAGAAATCTCAAGCGCCTTTTCAAGATTCACACAGAGATTTTTCTCTCAGTAGTACAATCAGTGGGAATAAGCAGCTCTGGAAATCCAAAAGCTGCTAGACAAAAAGAGTCATCCAAAAGGTCCCACCAGACCAAAAAGGATACGGTTTTTACTCAAGGTTCTTTTTAGCACCAAAGAAAATAGGGACTGGAGACCCATTCTAGATCTCAATTATCTAAACAACGTCATAAAGCACTCCAAATTCCAGATGGTCATTGCTCCAAAAAGGCAACTGGATGTGCTCTATAGATATGAAGGATTCTTACTATCACATAAAAATGAACAGGATCCTAAGATTCCTTTGCTCAGGCTTGGAGACAGTCATTATCAATTCAGGGCCCTGCCTTTTGGTCTCACCACAGTGCCAAGTGTGTTTATACCAAATGTGGTTGCAGCACATCTAAGACTGCATGGATTCACAGTGTTTCCTTATTTAGATGAGTGGCTTCTCACCACATCAACCGGCCATCTATAGATAGAAGCCAGAGGCTACCTTCTTCAGTTGACTCACTCTATAGGTATCACTGTAAATCTTGAAAATCCAAACTTCAACCAGTGCAAGTATTGGAGTTTATAGGGGCTCACCTATACACTGAATCTTCAAGCATTCTTACCACAGATCAGAATTCTTACCTTGAGATTACATGTCAGTCAGGTTCTGTCCCCTCATTTTCCTCCAGCCAAACTGTTTTTAACAGCTCTGGGATTGATGGCTGCTGCAATTACAGTAATACCAACTGCTAATTTTCACATGAGGATCCTTCAGTGGACTTTAGAAGTACAGTGGCCCATTCTACACCAACCCTTACAATTCCCAATAAAATTGGCCAGATTATGCAAGGACTTATTAGTATGGTGGATCCATTCCAGTGAGATTTGCCAAGGTCCGCCCTTTATCCTTCCTCCACCCGTAGCCATGCTGACCACAGATGCCTCCCAGTTTGGGGGGGGATTACTTGGGACAAACTGTTCAAAGCAAGTGGAGCCCAGTAGAGACCAAATTGCAGATAAATGTTCTGGAAATGAGAGTGGTCCTGTTAGTGTTGGTGGTCTTCCAGAGCTCTCTCCCTCTGGGGACAATTGTGGTTTGGTATATCAACAGACAGGGGGGAGCCAGATCTTACCCTCTTTACCGAGAAGTAATGATAGTTTGCCAGTGGGCAATCTCATCCAACCGCTTTCTTATAGTGACTGACATTCCGGGGAAATCAAATATACCAGTGGACAGGCTCAGCAGAACTTCCCTCCCACCTTCCCCCTTCCTTGTCTTTGGGAATGACCTGATGGAGTTTGATAAGATCCATTGTTCCCGTTTGAGCACCTGTTCTGTTTTACTACCTATTTTTGTATCAGTATTGTAGTTATGTAATATTTTGAAACATAGCTTAAAGGCAGCAAACTCGATCTGAGGTAAAGCAGTGATCAGGGGCATTATGGGTAAAGGAAGGAGCTCAAGATCCTAGACTGCAAAAAGTGGCCGAGTTGGATTCTAGGATCAAATCCAAACCCCATTCTTTGAGGAAGAATGAAAATGGACAGCACAGATGCATAGTTATGGTAAGTACATAACTTAAATTTTTGGGCCGTCTAAGCTCCGTTTACAGGTTATATGAGGACAGTAGTACATTTTTGCTTACGTTTTTTTTTTAACAGGAAATAGCATTTCAGTATTTTACTGTTGTCGACATAAGCCTAAATACTTACTTAGATACTGATGGCGTATTTAAATATGCTTCAGTAAACATTTTTTAATCCCCGTCCCACACACTCCCCATTTGTGCTTCTCTTCTGTACTCTTACCTTAGAGTTGCATCCGTAATAGCTTATTAGTGTTTAGTTTTTTATGATAGGCTGAAGTAAATGGCACATTATAATTAAATGCATAAAAGTTTTGTTTAAGCCATCTATCCTGATTGAGAAGAAGAAATACACCAAGTCATTGTTCAAAACTTATTTCAAATTAATTAAAGCCAGCATTAACTGCATTACACATAATTTGCACATCATCAAGAGTTTTTCATTATCAACTCTGCTGGTCAACTATTTGAAAGTATGCTTCTAACATCCTTTCTCCACCATGCCCATACATTTCCTTGCAGTCAATATTGTAAGATTTAATTCCTTATTTCCCTTTCAGGATTTATCTGATTATTCTGTTAGTGAAAAACAGTAAAGTCTACTGTTCATATCTTCTTTCCCCTACTTTCTGTCCTTCTCTAGCTACAAATCAAAGCTGAGAGCATTGGCTGCTGAATTACCTTTCCTTGTTAGTAGTAATATAACTGAGGTGTTCTAATGTATTTTCTTAAATCTGCTCCGTATATTATGTATTAATCAAGGTGAAAGCTCCTGAGTCTGTTTTCCCCCTCTTATTCTTCTCTTCATATTTTGCTTTCTCATTTCTGTACTCTGCTCTCTTCCCATCATTAACCAGCAGTCAAAAATGCAAAGTTTGAAGACCTTATATACACTGTTCTCTCATGCTATTCCTTTTAACTGTATTGATGGAAGCAACAGATTCTATGCTAATTAAAATTTTAACTACTCTGTTAATGCCATTTCTCCTCAAACCTGACACCTGTATAAACTACTCTTTCTAGAATTTTTTCCTTGTTCTTGCTTTCACTAACTATTCACTAATTTTTTAATCCCTCTTAATTCTACTAGTTACACCAATAGAAACTTCTGTTAGTATAATCTTTTACTATAATCTTTTCCCCATTGGATTAATACATCCTCGCACTATTGCTCAAAGCAGTATAAACTATGTTCTAGCATTTGTACTCCACTCATTTGCTACCACTATTAATAATAACTGACTATGATCCTTTCTTATCATCTACTTATATATATATTTCTACCTAAACTGTCAGCAGGCCATACTATGATGTATGGGAACTTTTTATACTTTTTTCTTTTTCTTAATGCCACCTCCACTCTGAGAGATACCACTTTCCTCCTTTTACTATTTTAGTACATCACTTACCTAGTCACTCATATTTTCATTCTATCATGACTTTCATAATCTGTCTTTCTCTCTCTCTCCTTCTCTACCTACTAATCATATATCTCCTGCTGTTATAATCCTACCTTTCAGTCATAACCCTTAGTCTGCATTCTAGCAGTTTACTCCCTGTGTTCCCTCACTGTTCACGCCACAAGTATACTACATGCACACACACCATTTATTCTTCTGGCTCCCACCATCATTTGAATACATCTTCCCCCAGAACCTTGTGAGCCATACCTTATAGAACGTATACCTAATTTTACCATATCTTCTAAATATTGGAGTACTTAATTGTATCATATCAGTCTCCCTCAAATCACACATCAGAATTACCTCTCTGTAGCTTTGCTTATTTCACAGAGCAAACTCCATTGGATCAAAGGACTAGAAGCATGAGTAAACCATTTACACATAAGCATTATTTGATTTGTAGAAACATGGCTAAAACAGGGTGCAGTAATATTTGTCTATCTGAGAAATCTCTACTGTAACTGTACCTGTACCTGAACATGACGCAGTGAAGAAGGTGGTGGACGTCGTCTTCTTATCAAACATGAAGAAAGCATACCATTAGTTGCTCTTCATAAGCTATCCTTACTTACCCTAGCAGGATTATCACAAAATGTAATATAGGAATAAGCACCAGCATTTATGTACAATCTGCTTATAAATATCCACCTACTACATTTGTTAAATATAATAACATTTTAGAAAACAGATTACCTTGGATCCATCCATGCATCATTCCTTTTTCCCATTTTTTTGCATATGAGGTTGGGGTGTAACTTCAATAGTGACAGTCATCTTGAGCTATTGTTTACACTGCCATGTGGCTAGCCCTGCTGCATTAGTTCTTCCACACCAAACACTTGCATGCACACTCACACCTATGGCCAGTTTAGAGTGTCCAATCCACCCACTGCATGTCTTTGGGATGTGAGAGGAAACCAGAGCACCTGGAGGAAATGTACATGAACACAGGGAGGACATGCAGCAGACTTTGCACAGAAGACACCCCAGCCAAGAATCAATGAACTTAATTATAATTCTAGATTATTTTAACGTGGTTTTGCTTGGGGCCTTTTGAAATAAGCTGTAACACTATGCATTTTTTTTCAGTGTCAAAAAGTTGATCTGATGTCTATTTTCATTCTGTCCTCATCCTGTGGGTTTGGTTCCAATCCTTGGAGCCAACTCCTCTCCCGCCATAGCTCATAGTAACCAAAAAACTCTCAAGCTTATCCTTTACCTGCAGTGCAGCTATCCCAGTTACCTCAGATCTCATTTGCCACTTTTCGTGTCAGACTTGGTGCCATTTGCTCTTGAGCAGATAAGTGATTCTTGTTATATATTCAGCTCTAACTTTAAATTCTTCTGTTTTTTCTGTCCTTCTCTATAATTCATAAAATCCCTTACCCTTTTTGCCTTTCTTGTACATCAGTACTCTAAATACTGTTATCCTTATTTCCCTTGACCTACACTTCACTGTATTCTAAATATTGTTGCTGATATTTTCCTCCTACACTTTCTGTAGTTTCTTAATTATTATTGTTGATATATTTCTTTTATATTTCTACATTTTCTCTTATTAAAAAAACGTGTGTGTGTGGAGGAGAGATATGGTGGAAAAGGAAAAGGTTCTGGCTGGATTTAAACGTTGTCAGAAATATGGCAATAAGATACCCCTTTTCTGACATGGACACTCTTTATGTGTTTACTGTTTGGGCTCCCTCCATCTTTAGGATGTTTGCTGTATTTGTCATTCCTTAAGCCATAGAGCTGTTGTTGAGTGGAAAAAAATGATTTTAAAATGTCTGCATCCATCTTCTTTCAGCGAGGACTTATCTGGAGCTATTTCTTCTAAAGAAAAATCAAGAAGTATATCTGATTTTTCTAGTCTGTCTTCTTTGTCTTTCAAAGTTTCTGAGAAGGCGAAGAAAAGAAGTTTGTCAATGCTGACATCTCAGTCGGCTCTGAGTTCAAAAAAGACTAAAATATCAGTTCCATCTTCCCCAATAGAACTGACAAGAAAAAAGTCACTAACATAGGTTCTGAGAATTGCCATAAGTCCACTATTGGAACCAACTAGCTCTTTGGTTCCTAAAATTCCAGGTCAAGGAAAAACTTTGATGCCGAGATCCTCAGATCCGATTCCACAGTTACAGGATTCAACAAAGATTTTCTTCCAAGAACAAATTATTCGCATTGCATTGATCAATTTCCTGAGGGACTTCCTTCACCATTCTTGGAGAGACCTAAATCACATTCTGTGATGACAGCCCTTTACTCTAAAAGTCTAACTGAAGACGATGTGGAGAGGTTGGTGAGAAAAATCCTTTGGGCACACGGTATGACAGGATCCACGTCATTTCCTGCCCCAATGGGTCAAGGATTTCATTCTTCAGCTACTCCCCATTTACCTCCTCCTCTAACTTCACTTGAAGGCTTAGAGACTGTGGTTCTGAGCTGCCCGGTGCTGCCTGCATCAGAACTGAAGATATCTTTATCTTCAGATCCAGTTATTGCTCTGAGCTCCTCGATTGAGTTAGAACTGGAGACCACTCAGGGCCATATCTGTCCTGTCGGTTCCAAGAGGCTAGAATTAACTCCTGTATTTTCTGAGCCTTCTTTGCACCTTGGAGCTTCGGCATGGATCAGCTCAGCTCCAGCTTCTGCTTTGAGAGGGATCTCTTCTGAACAGGAGGCAACCTCGGTTCCCAGACCTACGCTTTCAGAGGCTGTGGAGAGAGCTATGACTGTAGCAGTCAGCCCCTTCTTACTTGGAACATACATCCCTGTCACACCTACATCCAGAGTCTCAACCGTTGCCGCCACAAGGACAGCGAGTATCAAAATCTCAGGAGTCCCAAAAGGGAGTACCCTTTACTTCTGATGCTTACTCAGATCATCCCACTGAGGAGGTCCCTAAGAAGAAGTGCAAAAGGAAGCACTTGGATTCCACAGAGGAAGCTGTGACACCTGTGCACTGGCCCAGTAATCAAGGAGCCTCAATCCTCACCACTAGCACCAGTGAGGGGCGTCCACATTGGGAGTATAACAAGTACACACACACAAAAGTACATTTTCCCTTTAGAGCACACAACGATCACAGTTAGCCTGGGGCTGGTTTCTCCTTTTCTCTCCAGATCCCCAATAAGACACCCCACTGGCACAGCTATGTGGTTCAGATCTCAGCCAAGTGGTTAGGCCAAAACCTCCAGCACCCTCTCTGTCCACCAGTGCTTCGTGTCCCCGCCCAAGTAGCTGACACACACACACTTTGAGATTTGAGTTATATACAAACACACAGATACTCCTGGGGAAGGCTGGCACAGGTTTTCCAGCTATGCCCCCTTCTGCCCAGACTATACGGTAGAAATCACTGCCACCAACCATTACTTATCAGCTACTAATAAGGCCCTTCCCAAAGGGTGACCAATTCTACTGTGTAATGTTACTGTTATCCAAATAATAAGTGTGACCCAGGGCTAAGGCTATTGGAGTGGCTTATACAGTATCACCAAATACATGCAAGTATGCTAAGAGCTTAAATTCTCTCTACATAAAACAGCCACAGCTAAAAGGTTTAAAATATTTAATAAATAATAAAAACATAAGACAATAATCATTGATTCAACACAGTGATAGAGAGTTCAGGGATCACAGGAAAATACTTTAAAACAATATTGCAGAATAGTCTCACATAAATATAGAAAACAGCTAGACTAATCTGGCTATATTCCTATCTGTCTGTAAGAGAAACTATGCTCTAAATTCTACTTACAAGGCAAAGTGCTGGTGGGTTGTTGTCAGCTTCAGAACAAAACACAAAACGCTATTCTTACTTTCTGAGATAGCCCTTAAATTGATAATACACATTACTGCTGAGTCATTTCAGATTACATAATTCTTGACACTTATGCTTAAGTTTACCAGGCACACAGAACTCAAAATTTTAACATTTCTTTTTGTAATCTGCACCTGCCAGGAAGCCACAGCAATAAAATACACTTTACATGTAAAACCTAGTAATTATCTCTGTCTTAGAACAATAGAAAGAATTTCCTAGCCAGGAGAACCTGTCTCCTAGCTTGAGATCAAACACAGTTGTAAAAGCCTTTGCTTATCAGCTTTCTTACACAGTTAGTGCACTGTGGTTAAATTTTTACACAGTTTTCTTTACATTTGTGAAACAAGCCTGTGGATCATTTTAATATTTACAGTGACATAGAATTATTTACAAAATTCTATCTACCTAGGCTAGAAGCCTTCACAGAATCTCTCACAGAAGACATAGACCTCGATAAGGAAGGATCCCCAAGATCACCTCCTAACGATGTCTCCTTTGGAGGCATCCTGGAAATCTTAAAACGGAGACATGGTTGGAAGTCTAGTAATCCTTCGTCTCAGGAGTCGGTGTACCTACAGGCTTTTGGTACCCGCCATCTACTTCCTGGGTAACTCCAAAAC
The DNA here is from genome assembly GCF_019279795.1 of Protopterus annectens. NCBI lineage: Eukaryota > Metazoa > Chordata > Ceratodontiformes > Protopteridae > Protopterus > Protopterus annectens. The sequence continues at coordinate 1,063,620,951 of NC_056739.1, forward strand.
AGACTCAGAAGAAAGAAACACAAGCAAATAATCCAAAACAGGAATCCAGGCACCTCGAAGCTGGAAATAATCCAATAATCCAAGTTATAGTTTAAAAACCTTTTAATGTGAGTGCTTTCATACAGATAACTAAAATGAACTTCAGACAAATAAAAGGCATTCAAAAGAACATTTAAATACATTTTCTGATTCATGACATCACAAACACAAACCCACCCTAAAAAGTCATGTGATTATCAGGTCATATGATCAAAAAATTCACATGATTCATTCACAAACATAGTATTCTTATTTGATGTAAAAATGTGTGTGTGTATGTATATATATATATATATATATATATATATATATATATATAAATTATATGTAAATATGTTAATATAGTAACATATAAACAGGAATAAACACCATAAATTTTGGTGTTCTTATTCCATATTTATCTTAAAAGTGACTTTAATTTTAAAATACATTTCAAGGAGCAATAATCATTTAGTCCAGGATATGACTGTGCATTGAGCCTTAATTGCCACAAAAGCTCATGCTCCTCTAACCTCAAAGTCCACGGACCCCATCCCCCCCATAGTTGGGTACTACTTGCTCAATTACTAAATATTTAAACTGGTGACGTGGTTCATTCATTATGTGTCTAGCCAAGGCATTTGTAGTATTCTGTTTATTTATGCTATATTGATGTTCATAAATTCTTTGTTTAAAGTGTCTCTCTGTTTTCTCCACATAGAAGCAGACACATGCCTGGCACTGTGCAAAGTAGACTATCCCTTTTGTGTTGCAGTCAAATCTCCCCTGCACCTCATATTGTTCACCCAGAACAGTAAATGTTGATGTGAACTGCATAAATTTACAATAGGGGCATCTACCACATCTCTTCATACCTTTGTTGGGTATATACGGTTTTACATTCCTTTCCAGGCTAGATTTAATGTTGGGACCCCTTCCATGTGTAACTTTAGGTTTATCCATCAATTTGGTCCTAAGGGTAACATCTTCATTTATAAGGGCCCAGTTTTTAATTAAGATGTTCCTGAGGGCACCTGCATCCCTAGAAAAAGTTGTTATAAAACTAACATTAAATTCATTTTCTATCCTAGGATTCATGTCTATTATGGTACTCACCATCTCCCCATTACATTCCAGTATAGTCCAATTCAAAATGGGTTTAAAATGGCCTGTCATTCTCTTCCTTTTCACTTCAACCATGATATCATCAAAAAAACTAGGTGGGTAACCCCGCTTAAGGAACATGTTTCTCAAGTTTTGACATTCGTTGTCAAAATCCTGGTTAAGGGAATTCATCTCTTGGCAGCTCTCACTTGCTGCCCTTTCACCACTGGTCACTTTTGATGCATAGGATGACTATTGATGAAGTGAAGAAAATCATTAGAATATGTGGATTTTCTGTATATGCGAGCTACATATCTATTTTTTACATTATCCTTGTTCAATTTCACATCTAGATAGGCCATTTCATGTTCACTGAAATTGAATGTAAATTGTAGAAAGGATGATGTTAAGCTGTCTATCTCGCCTTCATTCTTGCTGGTTGGGTTCGGAGCTGATCCTCGGCTCCGACTCGGCCATCTTCAATAGATCGAGAGCTGTTTACTGGCTCAAGGCTGCCCCATATCCCATGATGCCTGGCACTAGTTACCCAAATCTCATTTGCCGCTTCAGACTGCGAGGTTGTCTTACTGGATCAGGCTCGTATACTTTTTGTATTTTCAGTTTTCACTAGAATTTATCCTTTAATAGTGTACCTAATTCCTTAATTGTACTATTTCCCTAGCTAGATTCTTTATATAGTATCTATCCCTCCTGTTTTTTTCTTGAAAACTCGTTTTACTTAGAGAGTTTCCCCACCCCTCCCCCTCTCTTCCCTTTTTGCGGTAGCCGTTTAAATTAGAGGCTAATCCTCTTTTAGTCTTTTTCTAGTTTAAAAAAAAAAAAAAAACTTTTTAGGTAGTGTCTGTAGTGGTAGACTTTACTTAGTTTTTAGTGTATGTTAGCTGTATAGTTTGTATTGTTTAAATAGTTATACCTGCTAACTTGTTTTTTTCTTGTGTGTGTGTGTGTGTGTGTGTGTGTTTAACTTTGGTGTGTGTGTGGTAACATGTCCAAGGATACTAAAGTGTCCGGATTCAAGAAGTGCGACTCATGCTGTCAGAAGATGTCTCTGACAGATGGTCACACTTCTTGTGTCTATTGTCTGGACGCAGTGCACCTGCAGGACTCTTGTTCGGTTTGTCATGCTTTCAGCCCAAGAGTCCTGCAGGAGCGCAAAAATAAGTTAATACTTCAGGGTTTGTTCAAGCCCCAGGATTCACTGGCCAAGGCTCAGCCGGTGAAATCCTCAAAGCCACCTAAGTCTTCGGCTCCCAGTTCGAAGCTGTCACTGGGTGAAACTCCACCATCCACCTCGGCTCTGGCCAGAGCCGATGTGCCTCCCTCCCTTTTGGCTCCAGCAAGTTCTTCGGAGTAGTCTGGGAGTCGAAAGAGATCTAGGTCTCCCTCTTTGGAGTCGATACGCTCGGCTCCAAGGTCACCTCTGCTCCAATCGGAGCGCAGTCATAGGTCCTCTCACTCCTCTCGGTCCTCTAGACGTTCAGATCAGGACTTGGAGAAAGTAGTCAGCAGGCTGCTGAAATCGCAGGCCTTAGCGAAAATGTTGTCCAGCCCCCCATCATCAGGTGTCGGCTCCATCCACTTCTGCAGAGATTCCTCCTCCGACTCCTCTCTTGAGCTCGGAGCCAGAGTTTGTTGGGGTTCGACTCGTGGAACCGTCAGCTCCGATACCTTCTCCTTCGGTTCCGTTGTCGGCTCTGATCCCTTCCATGGCATCGTCCTTGGAGGGATCTGGGCGCCGGGACTCCCTCATCGGCTCCGAGGGAGCAAGTGGCCGACCCCGTTCTCCCCCTCGGAGCTTCAGCGCAGGTGAGCTTGGCTCCTACATCGGCCTCGGAGCCGTCCCCCTCGGTGCAGAGAGGAATTCCAGTTTCTTTGGAACCGGAGTCTTCTCTGCATCCGGGCGGGGGCGCCTTCAAGGTCATGAGGAGTGCCGAGTCAGTCCCACGGTCAACCCCATCGGCTCCTCCCCCTATGGTGCCTGCGTCTGCCTCTGTCCCTCCTCTAGACCCCAAGCGTGGGGAACCAGTGCTCCACGGCACCCCATTGGGTGTTTCTTCCTCTTCTGAGGCCTCCCCTGATCACTCAGAGGTGCCACCTCGTAAGAGGAAGTGCAAGAGGAAGCACGTTGACTCCCCTGAGTCTGTCACATCAGATACTGACTTAGAGGTTTCGGAAGGGTCCCCGAGATCCCCCTCTGAAGATGTCTCCTTTTCAGACATTTTGGAAATGCTTAGGCAGACGGGGAAATGGAACCCCCTAGCCCCTTCCGAGGATGAGTCAGTATTCCTGGATGCGTTTGGCTCCCGACCTTCCACCTCCTGGGTGTCTCCGCCTTTTGACCCACTTATGTCTGTGGTGGCTCGGAAGGCATGGTCAGCTCCAGACACAGTGGAACCTACCCCCAGGAGACCTGCTAAATTTATAACTGCACCTCAGGACAAACAGTTTTTGACTAAGGGCATACCTGTTGATGCCATGGTGGTAGCAGCAGCCACAAAGAAGGAGTTGGCAGAAACTTCCTCATCTGTCCATCCCCCTAAGAGGAGTCTAGGACTATGGACAGATATGGGAAGTGAATATTTGCCTCAGCAATGTTCTCCATGAGGTCTCTGAATTATTTGTGCCATTTCACCTGCCTTCAGAGGGATCTCCTAAAAGAGCTTGGAGATACCCTCCAAGATCCATCAGCTGAGGGGGCTCAAGCTAAGGTGTCCTCCCAGCTGGCGACTCTGAATTCAGTTGTTAACTCCTCCATGAGGCTCATTTCTTATGCAGCCGATGGTGCGAGTAGAGCCGCAGGCACAGGCGTTGCCCTTAGGAGGCACGCATGGATGCGGCTATGTAATTTTGCGGAGCCCTTCAGAGCATCTTTCACCAATAGCCCCTTTGATGGTTCCGCTCTCTTCAGATCACAGGTGAAGGACACCCTAACCAGGTGTGAACAGGAAGGCAAGACTCTCTCTGCTGTAGGAGTCCGTTTTTCCACTCCTTCTAGACCATACCCCAAGGGTCAGAAGAGTGGAAAGATGTAGTTCTGGAAATCCCAGGGAGCCTTGCCTGACACACGTGGTGAGTTCCCCTCCAGAGGCAGAGGAGGGAACAATAACAGATGCCACCCTCATAGCCGAGGGGGTCCACAGAACCAGGGTACCAGAGAAGCCCTTTCAGCATTCCTGAAGGGTTGCCCGGCTGCCCACCTTTGGAGGCAGTCGGTGGACAGCTCTCCCTGTACCCCAAAGCCTGGCAAGACCTAACTCAAGACAAGTGGGTATAGTCTATCATATCAGGAGGTTACAGAATTCCCTTTGCTCAACCCCCGTTACCATCAAACAAGTCCCTTCCAGATGTTCCACCCAATCTAAGGGAACAAGCAGCCACAGAGATTTCAAAGCTGCTATAGAAAAGAGTCATCCAGGAAGTCCCGGCAGACCAACTCGGATCCGGAACTTACTCAAGGTTCTTTTTGGTACCAAAAATGTCAGGGGACTGGAGACCCATTCTGGATCTCAGCAGATTAAACAGATCTGTACAAAGAACAAAGTTTCAGATGGTCATGCTACAGTCCATTTTACCCTTCCTGGGTCAGGACAATTGGATGTGCTCTATAGATCTTCAGGATGCGTACTACCACATCAAAATGCATAGATGCTCCAGAAGATTCCTTCACTTCCGGCTGGGGGCCAGTCATTATCAGTTCATAGCTCTGCCCTTTGGTCTCACCACAGCCCCCAGGGTGTTCACCAAATGCATGGCAGTGGTTACGGCTTACCTGAGACGTCAGGAATTCCAGGTGTTTCCATATCTAGACAACTGGCTCCTCACTGCTTCCACCAGGCATCACCTCTTGCAAGCCAGGGACTACACTATCAAAACTTGTTCTAGGCTAGGTATCACAATAAATTTCGAAAAATCTGCATTGTTGCCCTGTCAGCATATCACTTATATAGGCGCAAATCTAAATACAAGGAACATGTTTGCGAGCCTTCCGCCAGACAGGATATCACAAATTTGCCAGCAAGTACAGATTTTATTAACATGCAAAACGATTCAAGTCAGGTTCATCCTCCGAACACTGGGTTCCATGGCGTCAGCTATTCTTCTTGTCCCCCTGGCCCGCTTTCACATGAGAATCCTTCAGTGGTTTCTTTTCACACAGTGGTCCTTTCAACAGCTTCCCATGTCTCACAAGATTATGATCACAGAAGTATGCAAGAAGCACCTCGCGTGGTGGATGGTCTCCCCATCAGTGTCCCAGGGCAGACCATTTGTGCTATCCCCTCCAGTCGCCACAGTGACCACGGACGCCTCCTGGATAGGGTGAGGGGGCATTATCAGGGCAGGACAGTCCAAGGCACCTGGCAGCCTCACAAGTACCATTTGCATATAAATGCCTTGGAGATGAGAGCCGTGCTTTTAGTGTTGCAAGCCCTTCAGGACTCTCTCCCTCTCGGGACCATTGCAATTCTAACGGACAATATGCCAGTGGTGTGGTACATCAACAAGCAGGGCAGAACCAGGTCCTATCTTCTATGTCGAGAAGCACTCAGACTCTGGCAATGGGTGATCTCTTCCCAACGTTTTCTGATTGCAACGTACATCCCTAGGAGTTCCAACATCATCGCAGAAAGGCTCAGCAGAGCAATTCTCATGCCTCACGAGTGGTCTCTGAATCAGGTAATTGCGGAACAAATTTTTCGCAAATGCGGGCAGCCTTGCTGCAACCTGTTCGCCACACCTTTTAACAGCAAGTACAGCAATTTCTTCTCCCTTCTTCCACTTCCCGGGCACTCCCCCAGAGACGCTCTAGTCCACGATTGGCATCAGGGACTTGTCTACGCTTTCCCTCCATTTCCCCTAATACCCAAACTCATACAGAGAGCAACTGCATTGGGTTGCAGAATGATCCTCATTGCCCCTTACTGGCCCCGACAGATATGGTTCCCATTCCTGCATCATTACCTTGTCGAGCAGCCTTGGATTCTGGATCCTATTCCAGATCTACTGATTCATCAATCGGGCAGACTGCATCGTTCCCTTCAAACACTCCAGCTCACAGCTTGGTTGCTCCACTTCCAACCTTAGCCAGGCTTCCTGATATTTCCTCCTCTGTGCGGGAAATTATTATCTCATTGCACAAATCCACAACTAGGAAAACCTATGCTAGCAAGTGGAAACATTTTTCTTGCTGGGCAGAGGCTAAGAACATAGATCCCTTTTCAGCCCCTGTCCACGAGATTTTGGAATTTTTAGTGGAACTCTTTCATTCTGGTTCTGCTTCTGCTACAATCAGAGTTCAGTTAGCTGCCATTTCGAATTTTCACATTGGGTTGTCTTCTAACAACATTATGTCTCATAAGCTGTGTAAAGCCTTCCTCAAAGGAACCACTCTGCTTAGGCCCCCAATCAGGGACCCACCACCTCCGTGGGATCTAAATTTGGTGCTAGCTTCCCTAATCTTGCTGCCTTTTGAACCTGCAGCATCTTGCTCCTCAAAGTTTTTATCCTGGAAGACTCTTTTTCTGGTGCCATTACTTCTACCAGACGTGTTTCAGAGCTTCAGGCTTTATGTATTCGTCCCCCATACTTAGTTTTTCATAACGATAGGGTCGCTCTAAGGACCAATCCTTCCTTCCTTCCTAAGGCTTGTTCACAAAATAATTTAAATAAATCCATAGACCTTCCCATGTTCTTTCCTAATCACACCAATAAGGCAGAATATAAATTGCACCAGTTAGATGTCCACAGACAACTGCGTTTTTATTTGCATAGGACAAAGGACATCAGGAAGTCGGACCAACTCTTCCTTTCCTATGCTGAGGGCAGACAGGGCCTTCCAGTCTCAAAGGTAACATTGTCTAGGTGGTTGTCTCACATTATTTATTTCATTTAGCAGCTGAGAAACAAAGAACTATCTATCAAACCAAAAGGCCACTCTACTAGGGCATTAGCCACCTCGGTGGCCTCCCAATCTAGGTTGCCCATGGAATCTATCTGTGCAGCGGCTATGTGGGCTAACCCACATACCTTCATTTCTCATTATAAACTAGACATGGTTTCCAGAAACAGAGCTGATTTTGGTTCCACTGTTCTGAACAGTCTGTTCCAATGAGCCACCCAGGATAGTACGTGCTAGGGATGCTCTCCCAACCAGCAAGAATGAAGGCGAGATAGACAACTTAACATAAAGAAGTTATGTACCTACCATAACGTTCCACGTTAGTTGTCTTCTTCTCGCCTTCTTTCTTGTGTCCCACCCTCCATCCCCCTATCCTAGTGGATCGAGAGGAGCTCCCCTTTCAGATTTCATTGGCTGAACCTTCTCTGGTTGTCCTTTTCTGCTTAGAGAACTTCACAGTTAGGCCCAAGGGCCTTCTAGGGCAGAATTCTTCCTTAGTATGTCTGGAATAGCTTTTTCAAACGAGATCTGGGTAACTAGCGCCAGGCATCATGGGATATGGGGTAGCCTTGAGCCAGTAAACAGCTCTGGAGCTATTGAAGATGGCAGAGTCGGAGCCGAGGTTCGGCTCCGAACCCAACCAGCAAGAAAGAAGGCGAGAAGAAGACAACTAACATGGAACGTTATGGTAGGTACATAACTTCTTTTTATGTTTGACATATCATCTAATTAGTTAACTGTTTCTAGATTACCTTTCATTAGTAGAAACATGTTATCCAAAAACTGTGTATACCATCTCATTGTTCCTGAATGTATCATTGGGAAACAAAAATTTCTTTTCCCAGAAGGCCATGATAGTATTTGCAAGGCTGCCCCCACAGGGTGAACTCATAGCAACCCTGCTTTTCTGCAAATAGTAGTTCTTATTGAATAGAAAAAAAAATATTTTCCAAAATTAGTTCTAATAGGTCCTTTATTAGGTTCATTTCGTCCCCATCAGTACCATTCTCCATTAAGAATTCTGTCACCCAACTAATATCCAGAGCTTGTGGTATTGCAGTATATATTATAGGTCCATGACATCTACTGTCAGGAAACCAAATTCTGAATTATACCAAACTTCATTCAATGCCTGTAAAAAACCCCAAGAATCCTTACAAATTTGAGATTCGGTGGCAAGATATTTCTTTAGCATTCCGTCCACCAGTTTAGCACAGGCATATGTAATGCTGTTTCTGCCATCCACTATGGGTCTCAGTGGGGGGGGTCTTCTAGATTTTTATGGATTTTCAGGATTTCAGATATTACAGGTGTCAAAAGGGCAGCCATTGTCAAATATTTACTAATGTCAAGACTAATTTTTTCTTCCAGAAACATGTCATTAATGGTGTTCCTAATTTTCAAGAAGGCCCTATTTACTTCATTTACAGAAACTTTTTCATATTTTTCGCTGTCTAACATATTTAGCATCCTCAAGATGTAATCACTTTCCTCCATGAAAATTAGACCCCCACCCTTATCTGGTTGCATCACATGTATATTAAACAGTTTTAATTCGGCAAGATCTTGTATTTGAGAGGAATGTAGGTTTAATTCATGTTGTTTATAGCTTGTTCTAACCAAAACATCCCTAAAGTCCATTTCACATAGTTTCTCGAAAATCCCTAAAGTAGCATGCAATGGGGGGTAAACAAGCTAGAAATTCTACGTTCGCTTCTAGTCAAAGAATTATTACCCAACAAAAAGTACAAATTTAATTTACGTAAATATACTTTCAAATCAATAAGAGTCCTGGAAATATCAGCTCTTTTTGTGGGTACAAAGGAAAGCCCATGGGCTAGCACCTCTATTAATTCTGATTTCACATGTTTTGTGGTAAAGTTATAGATTTTAAAGTCACCCTCTTTGTTAGTATAAATGGTGACCCCCTCCACTACCATCCATACTATTGGTCGTGTCTACTGGTAAAATTATCTCCTCCTCCGAGTTTGTTTTCTCGATCATTGATTCTTGCTCAGTTGATGTCGGATTTGTTGCCACCCTTGGCCATTGGAAAAACCCTGACCCTGAGATGGTTGATTTGAGTTAGATTGTACTTCTCGACCCCTCAATCTGCCATTCCAATTAGCTGACCCCTCATCCCCCACTTCAATTGTATTACCCTTTTCTCATACATTTTCATGGTTCTCGTCCATAGGGCTGTTGTCCCCAGTAGCCCATGTAGGCTCGATGTTACGCCAAGTTTGTGAGGAGGGAGAGGGTGTATAAGCTGTTCCATTAGAGTATTCTTTTCGATCCCTTTCAAGCTTTTTTAACTTAGAGTCCCTCAATTTCTGAATAACAGTGTCTATCCTGTAGAATATATGACTAAATTCATATTTGTAGTGGCCAAAGTGGATATCTGACTTAATGTTCATCTCCATTATATTAAGTTAATTTTTCAATTGTTCCATTTGTAAACAATAATGCTTTATAAGAATTTCCAAGAACTCTAGGCCCTGCTTATCAAACAGACCCAGTAGTTTTTGATGAAAGGCAGAATCTTTCAACAGTCCAGTAGGGTAACGCCACTGTCTTAAGCCCTTGGGGATGTGTCTCCTTTGCAATCATTCCTGAAAATAAGCAACTTCCAACTGAAGTTTCCTATATTTCAGAAGGTTATAATCAAATGTCTTTCAGTTTATTCACAATATTGTTCTCACTGTTTTCTAAATTTCCACTTGGCTGATTGTTGCAGCCGTTAAAAAAACGCTGGAGCATTGAGCCATTCTTGTAAATTAGGTATAATATTCACGGCTCCTGCATCAGCATTATTCAGTGCATTTGCCATGTTGTTAGCATTATTGTTATTACCATTACTACTACTACGGCCGTTGCTCTCGCCATTTCCAGGCAAAGCAACTGAAGTAGAGGCCGTAGTTACATTTGAATATGACAAATTAGGTAAATTTGAAAATGAGGACCTACCAGAACCCAAAAAGGACGGTCCAGGTGGTGGGTTTACATTGCTGCCAGCATCAGTGTTAATTCTCCAGGCCAGGTCATTCACCCGGTTGAAAAGTTGTTCTACCAGCGCTGTTAACTTTCCAATAGCGCCAGTTTCTGATTCAGTACCTCCAGGTGGGGTAAACAGTGACTGCGAGCTGCCATTTTCTTCCTGTTCCATGCTGAACACACCAAAACAGGCTCAGAAGAAAGAAACACAAGCAAATAATCCAAAACAGGAATCCAGGCACCTCGAAGCTGGAAATAATCCAATAATCCAAGTTATAGTTTAAAATCCTTTTAATGTGAGTGCTTTCGTTCACATAAATAAAATGAACTTCTTCAGACAAATGAAAGGCATTCAAAAGAACATTTAAATACATTTCCTGATTCATGACATCACAAACCCACCCTAAAAAGTCATGTGATTATCAAGTCATATGATCACAAAATTCACATGATTCATTCACAAACATGTTATTATTCTTATCTAATGTAAAAAATGTGTGTGTGTATATATATATATATATATATATATATATATATATATATATATATATATGTGTGTGTGTGTGTGTGTGTGTGTATGTAAATATGCTAATATATTAACATATAAACAGGAATAATCAGTTAGTCCAGGATATAAGTGTGCATTGAACCTTAATTGCCACAAAAGCTCATGCTCCATTAACCTTGTTTAACCCCCCCCCCCCATTGCATGCTACTTTAGGGATTTTTGAGAAACTATGTGAAATGGACTTTAGGGATGTTTTGGTTAGAACAAGTTATAAACAAAAACAAATTCAATCTGCATCCCTCTCAAATACAAGATCTTACCAAACTGAAACTGTTTAATATACGTGTGATGCGACCCGATAAGGGTGGGGATTTAATTTTCATGGAGGAAAGTGATCACATCTTGAGGATGCTAACTATATTAGACAGCGAAGCATATGAAAAAGTTTCTGTAAATGACGTAAATAGGGCCTTCTTGAAAATTAGGAACACCATTAATGACATGTTTCTGGATGGCAAGATTAGTCTTGACATTAGTAACTATTTGACAATGGCTGCCCCTTTGACACCTGTAATATTCGGAATCCCGTAAATCCATAAAAATCTAGAAGCCCCCCACTGAGACCCACAGTGAATGGTAGAGACAGCATTACATATGCCTGTGCTAAACTGGTGGATGGAATGCTAAAGAAATATCTTGCCACCGAATCTCAAATTTGTATGGATTCTTGGGGTTTTTTACATGCATTGAATGAAGTTGAGTATAATTCAGAATTTGGTTTCCTGACGATAGATGTCAAGGACCTATATACTGCAATACCACAAGCTCTGGGTATTAGCTGGGTGAGAGAATTCTTGATGGAGAAAGGTGTTGATGGGGACGAAATGAACCTAATAGAGGACCTATTAGAACAAATTTTGGAAAATAATTTTTTTCTGTTCAATAAGAACTACTATTTGCAAAAAAGCGGTGTTGCTATGGGTTCACCGTGTGGGGGCAGCTTTGCAAATACTGTCATGGCCTTTTGGGAAAATAAATTTTTGTTTCCCAATGATACATTCAGGAACAATGTGAGATGGTATACACGGTTTTTGGATGACATGTTTCTACTAATAAAAGGTAATCTAGAAACAGTTAACTAATTGTTAGATGAGATGTCAAACATGACATCCTTTCTACAATTTACATTCAATTTCGGTGAACATAATAATAATAATAATATCTATTATTTACATTATCCTTGTTCAATTTCACATCTAGATTGGCCATTTCATGTGAAATTGAACAAGGATAATAATAAACAGAATACTACGAACGCCTTGGCTAGACGCATAATGAATGAACCAAGTCACCAGTTTAAATATTTAGTAATTGAGCAAGTAGTGCCCAACTATGGGGGGTCCGTGGACTTTGAGGTTAGAGGAGCATGAGCTTTTGTGGCAATTAAGGCTCAATGCACAGTCATATCCTGGACTAAATGATTATTGCTCCTTGAAATGTATTTTAAAATTAAAGTCACTTTTAAGATAAATATGGAATAAGAACACCAACATTTATGGTGTTTATTCCTGTTTATATGTTAATATATTAACATATTTACACACACAAATATATATATATATATATATATATATATATATATGTGTGTGTGTGTGTGTGTATGTATATATATATATATATATATATATATATATATATATATATTTATAAATAATATATACACATTTTTTTATATCAAATAAGGATAATAATATGTTTGTGAATGAATCATGTGAATTTTTTGATCATATGACTTGATAATCACATGACATTTTAGGGTGGGTTTGTGATGTCATGAATCAGGAAATGTATTTAAATGTTCTTTTGAATGCCTTTTATTTGTCTGAAAAAGTTCATTTTATTTATGTGAATGAAAGCGCTCACATCAAAAGGTTTTTAAACTTTAACTTGGATTATTGGATTATTTCCAGCTTCGAGGTGCCTGGATTCCTGGGTAACTCCGCCTGCTGATGAGCTTATTGAGTTAATCTCTCGGTAGACATGGAAGGCCCTCCGACACCATTGAACCCATTCCTCGGAAACCTGACAAAATTATTACTGCCATGGAGGGTAAACAATTCTAGTCAAAAGCTTTGCCTGTTGATGCCATGGTCATAGAGTCAGCAACAAAAAAGGAACTAGTTGAGGAAAGTTCCTCTGTCTATCTACCAAGCAATGAGTCTTGAGTGATGAATAGGTTTGGGAAACAGGTTTATGCCTCAACGACCTTTGCGTTAAGGTCCTTGAATGTCTTAGCACATTTCACCAGACTGCATAGGGATCTGATTAAGGAACTTTTTGATACCCTTTCAGGGTCTGTCTCTGAAGAGGTTCAGGAATCTGTTGCCTCTCAGTTGGCTACCCTACAGACCATATCCAGCTCGTCCATGAGGCTCATTTCTCATGCAGCAGAAGGGATGACAAGAGCAGTGGGTTCAGGCATTGCCATCTGGAGACACGCCTGGATGTACTTATGTGATTTTGCAGAGCCCTTCAAGTCTTTGTTCATCAATGCTACTTTTGATGGCAAGTCCTTGTTTGGCCCTAAAGTTAAAGAGACTTTGTCCAGGTGTGAGCAAGAGGGAAAGATCCTGTCTGTTGTGGGCATATGTCTTTCCACTCCTCAATGATCCTTTTTAAGGAATTAGTGGAAAGATGTGGTTCAAAAAGTCCCAAGGGTCTTTTCAAGACACACATAGAGGTGGCTTCCTCAGGGGTAGAGGGGAGAACTGCAATAGAAGACGTCACCCTCACGGCAAAGGATGCTCGCAAAAGCAAGGGTAAAGGGATTCTTTCTTCGGTAGCCCCTTTCAGCGCTCCTGAAAGGAGGTGTGATTGTCTTCCTTTGAAGGCAGTCGGAGGTCATCTATCCCTGCATGAGAGAGCCTGGCTAGAAGTAACATCAGATACCAGGGTGCAGAGGATCATTTCCAGAGGTTATATTATACAATTTTCCCTTCCACCCCCCATTTGCAAAACAATCCATGATGTCCCACCTGATCAAAGGGAACAAGCAGTACTACAAATTTAATAACTGCTAGAAGAAAAGTGTCACCTAAGAAGTCCTGCCAGACCAGAGAAAGGCTGGAACTTACTCAAAATTCTTTTTAGTGCCAAAAAAGATGGAGGACTGGAGGCCAGTTTTGGATCTCAGTTTTTTGAACAAGTCAGTTTGACAAACAAAGTTCCAGATGGTCAGGGTTCAGTCTATTCTTCTATTTTTGGAGCAGGACATCTGGATGTGCTCAATAAACCTTTGGGATGCATACTACCACATAAAGATGGACAGGCGATCCAGAAGGTTTCTTCTTTTCCAGCTGGGAGCCAGTCACTGTCAGTTCAGAGTACTGCCGTTTGGTCTTACCACAGACCCCAGGGTGTTCACCAAGTGCGTGGCAGTAATAGTGGCTCATTTGAGACTGCAGGGATTCCAGGTGTTTCCGTACGTATGACTGGCTCATTACCACAATGACCAGGCATCAATTGTTAGAGGCAAGTGAGCAGGTTCTGCAGACATGTTCCTATCTGGGGATAACCATAAACTATGAAAAATTCTCACCTGGAACCAACTCAGACCATAAAGTCCATAGGACCTATCCTGAACACAAAGACAACAATAGGCTTTCTTTCCCCACTGAGACTACAGAAAGTCAGATCTGAAGTCATGAAGATAATCAACAGCAAAAAACTATCTGCACTCCTCAATCCAGTAGTGGTGGAGAGAATATTCTGTCAATGGTGCTAGCCTTGCTGTGATCTTTTCCCCTTTCCTCTAAACATCAAGTGCAGCAACTACTTTGCCCTAATCCCCCCTCAGGGGGAATCACTGAAGAATGCTCTTCTACACAGTTGGCCCTCCAGTCTTCTTTATGCCTTTCCTCCTATTCCTCCAATTCCAAAGTTTCTACAGAAAGCAATCAGTTTGAAGACCAAAGTAATCCTCATTCCACCTTTATGGTTTCCCTTCCTTTAGCCTTATCTAATTCACCAACCATGGATTCTGGACCTGGTTCCAGATCTCCTGTCCCAATCTGACAGGCATAATCTACCCAGACATCTTGAACCTGAAGCTTGGTTTCTCCAATTTCATTAAAAGCCAGACAATCTGTGCTCTCTTCACCTGTACTTCACATAATTTTGGCCTCTCACAAACAATCTGTATGTAAGCTTCACATCAGTAAATGGAAAAGGTCAGTCTTTTAGGCAAGTCAAAATAATGCTGACCTGTTTTCAGCACCTATTTATAAGATTCTCGCATTTTTAGCCTCACTATTCAATGAAAGGGCTTTACCTTCTACTATTAAAGTTGAATTAGCAGATATATCTAGTTTTCATAGTGGATTTGAAGACTTATCACTCGCTTCTCATAATCTTTGTAAACCATTTTGAGAGGTATTCTTCTTTTAAAGCCACCTTACAAAGATCCAACCCCTCCTTGGGACCTAAACTTGGTGCTTCAAGCAATCATACAGCCTCCTTTTGAACCGGCAGCTAATTGTGATCTTAAGTTTCTGTCCTGGAAAATTATTTTCGTAGTGGCTATAACTTTCTCCAGAAGGATTTCAGAAATTCCAGTTTTATGTTGTAAACCACCATATTTGATTTTTCACAAGGATAGGGTTTTGCTAAGTACCGACCCCTCTTTTCTATCAAAGGTGATTTCAGAAGTCAATATCAATCAGTCTATTAACTTTCCCCAAATTTGCTAATAAGGATGAATATTGCTTATACTTATTAGATGTTCATAGCTAATTACAGTTTTATCTTCACAGAACAAAAGACATCAGGAAATCTGACCTGTTGTTTATCTCATACTCAAATACAAAACTAGGAAAACCTGTGAGCAAAGTGACATTTGCTAGATGGCTAACAGATTTCATTTCTTTCATCTGTAACAAATTGGGGATTGCTTTATCACAACCTTTGAAAGCACATTCAATTAGAGTTGTAGCAACATCAGCTGTCTTCCATTCTAGAGCCTCCATAGAGGATATTTATGCAGCAGCTACTTGGGCTACTCCCCATACTTTCATAATTTATTACAAATTGGATCTGGTCACCAGGGGAAGAGCATAATTCGGTTCAACGGTGCTCTGGAACATCCTTCCTTGAGTCCACCCAGGATCTAAGATAGCTGGGGACTGTGTCCCATAGATTGAGGATGGAATGAAAATTGACAATATCAGATAAAGCAGTTATATACTAACCATAACATTCCATCTGCGTTGTCCATTTTCATTCTTCTTCAGCTCCACTCCTGCCAACCCCCACATCCGTGGATTTCTAGAGGAACTGATGACTATTAGATTATTATCCTTGGAATATAATTGTTGTTCCAGATATAGTCTCAATGAATGTCTTACAATCAATCTTTCCTATTATCTATCAGCAAACTCGATCTGAGGTAACTGGGATAGGTGCATTGTGGGTAAGGGATAAGCTTGACAGTTTTTTTGCTTACCACCTGCTGTGGTAGTGGCTGAGTTGGTTCTGAGGATCAGAATTGAACCCATAGGTTGAGGAAGAATGAAAGTGTACAACACAGATGGAACATTATGGTGAGTACATAACTTCTCTTTACTGTAACTATGCATACCACCCCTCCTCCAAAGATATCCTTGCTCAGATGCATATCCGCTCAAGTACTGCCAAGTCCATTAGAAGACTTTTTATGCATTTTGCTCTAGTCATTCAAAAGAAAAAAGAAAACAAAAAAGCAGCCTCCGTTAGAAAACATAGATGTGTGGAAATCACTGTCTCCTGCTCACTCTTGAACTGAAACAGTGAATATATTGTGGAGACAAAAGTTTGGCCTGTGTAGAAATCAATTCAAAACCCCCCATTAATGCTGACTCACTCAATCATCTTCTAGAAACAGTACAAAATAGTTATAAAAGTGCTAAATCATCAGACTGCAGAAACCAGCAAGTTAACCTTCTAGGCACCTCTAGGTTGTACTAGACAGAATTAAAAAAATACTCATCCCAGCTAAAAAAAAATTCTCGCTGCCCTCATTGACTTTAATAACAACCCCCTATCTTCTAATAACATTTCTAAATTATTTACAGTGTTCCTTAGTAGCTCAGCCTCTATGGCTTTAGCTTCTAATTTTTAACAATTGCTGGTTAACTTCTTGTATACTTACTCTGTAACATAAGATTTAGCTTTTCTACCATTCAGTTTTAGCTCCATATTTAATAACTCAGTTTAAAAACTCCTCACCAAAATGGTAAATAAACCTTCTTTAACCTTTGTGCCACTTCAGTCTATTTAGAAAAAATGCAGGCAACTCTGTTTGCCAGTCTCTCACTAACATTTGCAACCTGTGCCTCTCTCATCGGAAATAATACCCATAAAACAGAAAAGCACTGCCATTACTCATCTTCCTAAAGTCTCGGACCCCATTCAGCTTGATCAATTATTCCCCCATGCCATTCTGTCACTTTCAACAGAAGTTGTAGAAGATCTTTTTAAACAGATTATGGTCTTTCTAAAAGATAAATAGATCCTTTCAAATAAAGAAAGTTTTTCATCCCAGCAATAATACTTTTACTATTTCATTCCAAGCTACTAACACTATTCACAAATGACGATAAGGGACATGTAACCACTGCCACATTTATGCACTTGAAAAAAACCCTCAGTTCATTGATAAAACCATTCCTATAAAATAACTGTCATATTAAATTCATAGTTAATTCTGTTATTGTAGATGTTCCTCCTCCCTTTTAATGTTGGGTAGGCTATGCTCTTAGAATACTGGTCAAGTACTGAACCAATTTCTTTTGTTTTCTTTTAACAGTTAATTCACATTCTTGTCTACATGTGGTAGATCTTTGTTTAGAAGAATTACTACTAAGTGAAAGAATTTCTTTAGCATTACATCTGTTTTTAAGGTTCAAAAGAATTTAATTCTCAGTATATTCAGGATTTCTAAGGTGCACAAAGATATTATTAAACCCCTTATAGGCCTACTGTAGCTGCTGTAGCTGCAGGTGTCTCAAAAACACAGCAGTTTGTCATTTATATTGATAAGAAGTTGAAAACTGTTTATAATTTTGAAAAGCGTTTACTCAAGGACTCATGGGAGTTTTTGGAAAGGTTGACCCAGAGGTCTGGGAAAGAGCTGCCATTTTTTTAAGAGTGGATGTGGTGGATGTCTTTAACTCTGTCTCAAAAGATGAAGGGATGGCTGTGTTTTTTGGATATGATAATAGAATGCAAATTTCTAAATGATGATAACATTAGGTTGTTTTTGGAATTTGTTTTAATTGTACTAGACAACAATTTTACATTCTTTGAAAGGGAAGTTTTTCAACAAGATAAAGTAGTGGATATCAGCATGGCTTATGTACCCATTTATGCCAATATTGTGTTTACTGCCTTTTGGAAAAAGCAAGATATTCCCCTCAGAATTTTGTAAATATATGACGATTTATTTTAAGATTTTTAGATGATATTTTTATTTTATGGACAGGACCAGTTAAAGAATTTATTGATTTTTTTTGTGCATGAATCTTTAGTTTTTTAAAGATCACATTTAGGTTCATAGGCTCATAGGTAGGTACTAGGCTATCGGCCCTAGGGCCTATACAAGCCCAGCCAAAAAGGTACCCTGGCTTTTGCCACCCAAGAAAATTATTTTCCTGTGCCACTGTCGAGAAGAGCCACAGAAGTGATCCCCGGGGTGAATTTCCTATTTCCCATCCAATCATCAAGATTTTCTTGAAGAGTACTAATGAGGAGCTTTGTTTGATATAGATAGGTAGTTTATTCCAGAGTATGGGAAGTCTCTGGGACAGAAATCTATCCCTCCAGCATGTTCTGTTTATTGTGGTGACCAGGTGTAGGTCCCTATAGTGTGTAGCTCAGAGGGATTGGGACTTCTTTAAGTGGAGCATGTCCAACAGCTCTGGGTTTGACATAGCTTTGTATGTTAGGCAGAGATCACCTCTGAGTAGGCGATATGCGACCGAGTAAAGCTGGAGTTTTTTGAGAGGGTCTGTGTAGGGCATCTGTTTGAGGCCAATAATCCTCTTTGTGAGGTATTTCTGCAGCCTTTCCAGTTGTTGTAGATGTCTTGTGAGGTACATACCAAAAGAGGTGTTGTACTCTTTAATGGGTCTAATGAGTGATGAGTAGAGGGGAACAATGACCTCTTTTTTTCTGGATGAGAAACCTTTTGTGATGAGGTGTGCCACGTAGAAGGATTTCCTGACTACTTTGGCGATGTGATTATCAAAGGAGAGACTACTGTCGACCTGTGTCCCAAGGTCTCTTATCACACTTTAGGTGTTAAGTATACTACTGCCGATGTTGTAGTTCATGGGTACAGAGTTTTTACCAAAGGGGATGACAATGCACCTTTTGGCATTGAGCTTGAGGCCATGGCTTTGACACCAGGCATCTGTCTCAGTGAGGCCCTTTTGTAGGATGTCCACATCGTTAGGAGTTTCGATTATGGCTCCTAGTTTGCAGTCATCTGCATTAGCCTGTACTTCAGAGAAGTAGATACCAAACAGGAGAGGACCCAGGACTGAACCCTGTGGTACTGCACTTGTCACTGGTCTGAAGTCGGATTTTGAGTCTGCTACTTTCACAGTGTGGGTTCTGTCAGTGAGCCATTTGGCAAACCATCTTGTGACATAGGGCTTTATACCTAGTTTAGTGAGTTTATCTATAATTCCAGAGTGGGGGATGGTGTCAAAAGCCTTGGCAAGATCTAGAGAGGCTGTGTGAACCACCTTACCCTCGTCTATGGCTTTGGTGACTGCTTCAAAGAAGTCTATCAGGTTTAGGAGACATGATCTGCCTTTTACAAACCCGAACTGGGTGGTGTCCAGAGTTTGGAGATTACCAATGTCTTTGTTTATAAGTTCCATGATGATACATTCCATGGCCTTGCAGACCAGGCTCGTCAGGCTAATGGGGCAGTAGTTCCCAGGGTCCGTGGTGGCTCCCTCCTTGTGGAGCGGGATAACCGTCGCTGTGCACCATTCAGCAGGCAAAAAGCCTGAGGTGAGGCTATGATTGAACATGGTACTTAGGTGGGGTGCCAGTTCATTCTGTAGTTCGTGTAGAACACAGCCTGGGATGTTGTCTGGTCCCATGGATGCTGTGTTCTTGGCTTTGGAGAGTGTGTTTTTACCTCTGCAGCCGTGATTACAGGAACTTTGCATTCTTCCAGTATAGAGATGGGCTCTTTAGGGGGTGAGAGGGGAATAAAGTTAGCACTGAACCTATCTGCCAGAATGTTGGCAATATCAGTTGGGGTATGTATATTTAGTGCCATTGTGCTGTAACTCAGAGCAGATCGGAGTGTTGCCATTGAGATTCTTGACATAGCTATAGAATGCTTTGTGGTTGTCTTTAGAATCAGTAGAGATTTTGTTTTCGTATCTAGCTTTGGAGGATTTTATCAGGGATCGCAGCTTCTTACTGAGGCTGATCAGGCAGCTCCTCCACTCATGGGATTTTACTCTCTTTTGCAACAGTTTCTTCCTTCTGTTGTACAGTTTGTTTATGGCAGGGGACCACCAGATTGGCTTCCTTTTTTTGGAGGATAGCGTCTTGGTTCTGTTTGGGATAGCACGATACTTGCACTCGTGTAAGTGCTTATAAAGTGTAATTGTGTAGGATTCAGTAGTCATAACTGTATTGTCCATCTGCATGGGTGTCATGAAGTTCACCACTTCTGTCTTAAGAAGCATGAAGCTGGCTTTGGAGAAATTTTTTACCATGGTTTTCTTAATGGGTGGTGGGGGCAGGATGTGGATATCTAGGGTAATTAGCTTATGGCCGGAACGGACCAATGAGGCATTGACTTCAGGTGTGGAACACCGGTCACTCATGTTGGTAATGACTAGATCTAGGATATTGTTGTCCCTGGTGGGGGTGTGGATAAGTTGATCCAGGGCATTGGAGTTTATGAATTCCAGAAAGCGTTGAGCGAAGGAGTTGGTACATGAGTAGTTTTCCCAGTTAATGGTGGGGTAGTTGAAATCACCCATTATTAGGGTGTTTGGTTGAACCCCAATATTTTCCAGTACATCAAGAAAAGAGGAGAGGGAATCCTGGGGCATGGTGGGGGATCTGTAGCAAGCTACAATTTGAATTGCAGTTGTGCCTAGAGTTAGTTGCACTTGGATAACCTCGGATGCATTATGCTGAGCAACTAGCCTGGAGGTGTGGATATCCTTAATGAATATGGACACACCTCCATCTTTGGTGTTCCGGTCCAGGTTACATGGCCGAAAAGTGTGGTATGAGTTATAGCCTGATAGTGCAGGGGTGCTCTCTGGAGCCTTGGACCAGGTCTCAGTCACTGCACAGATATCGATGTTCTCCATTTTAAGGAGTGCTTCGAGCGAGTGTATTTTGAGATTTAGACTTCTTGCATTGAGTAGCATCACCCTCAGGTTTTGCTTGCCTGCTCCTGTTATGGTGGTGAATTTGTCATTTGAACCTTGCCTAAAAATGACACTATAGGGGCGGCAAGAACCTTAGGCAGTATCCAGAATCCCAGGGGTGACAGGTACAGGCCATCTCTGGCAAAGCATCGTGGTTTGTCGACCATGTCATCCCAGGCAGACAGATACTGGATCCCTTTAGAATGACACCAGAAGCTTAGCCAATTGTTGAAGTCACTCATTTTGTCCTTGTACTGCGGTATCATTCTTGGTGATGGCAGAATGCTATTCAGGGCTAGGATTATACCTGCCTGGGCTACAAGATTAGAGAGCTCTTCCATGTCTCTTTTCATGTAGTCCAGGGAGGTACATCACAGGTCGTTCACAGCAACATGGAGAATGACAGAGTCATATTTGTACTTATTGTGGAATGACCTGAGTGCGTGGGTTATGTGGCGGATCCTGGCACCTGACAGACAGCTGACAATAACCTTCTCCTTGTTTAACCTGGTGAGTGGAACATCAGTGTGCCTGACTATAGAGTCAGCTATGACTAGTGTGTTGAGTACGTTGTTTTGCCTTATTGGCTGTGGTTGAGCGGCACACTGAGTCTGCGGGCTATGTGTCATTTGGGTTGTGTTGGGGGGTGGAGGTTGCTTGCATTTCTGCTTTGGAGGTCTCTGTTGCTTGAGGAGATTATTATTGAGAGCCTCCGCAAATGTTTTTGTGTTTCTATGTGTGGATTTTGGTGGTGTAGATTTAGTGAGACTATGTGATGAGTGTGGTGTGGTGCAAGTGTTTACCTTCTCCTCTTGACTGTCAAGTTCAGTCTTGGTTGGAGTGAGCTTTACCTCCAGTTTGACTAGATAAGTGCATCTCTCACAAGTTGTAGTGTTGGGTGGTAGGAGGAGGGGGTTGTCTGTGTACATAGGCAATTTCTACATTGCCCCAAGATGCCCAGATTCATCAGAGAGACAGGAGAGAACACTGAGAACTGACCATTGGACATGCCTGAATAAAAAACTAATTTCCTCTAGATAAGTGAGGAAAGTGAGTACAAGACCTGTTTTTCTCTAAGCAAGTGAGGAAAGTAAGTACCTAAACTGTTTTCCTGTAGGTAATGAGGAAGGTTGAGTCTGTAGTAATTAGGTTATTTAGTGCTTACAACAAGTTCTGAATAATGCTGATCACGAATAAGCAAATTCAAGTGCTAAAACTAAGAATCTGTATCTGGACTAAACTAGTTAGTGGAAAGGGGGGAAACAAGTGCAAATGTGGGTTTTTAAATCAGAAAGTTGAGAGAGATGGAAAAAAACTGCCCAAATGGCCAATATCTAATTTTAACAAGGATTTAATTAATTATTTGTATGTCCAGGTTGAGAATACTGAGTATGGATTTAAAGCTAAGCTGCATAGAAAGCCAACCTTAAGTAATTCATATTTACATTTTAATAGCTTACATCTGTTTTTACTCAAGTGTAACTTAGTCAAGGGGCAATGTATAAGAGTAACCAGAATGACATCTAGTTCACAGGACTTGGAAGTGGAAATGGATATAATAAGAGGAATATTTACCAACAGAGGTTACCAGGATAAAATGGTTGTTGAGATTATCAGAGAAGTTATGAATGAATGTGAAAATAGGTATAGGCCATTATTAGGGAGAAAGAGGGAAGAACTATTGAGCAACAAGAGGGAAGAAAGGAGTTATGATATAGCTTATGCAGTAATGTATAATGAAATGTCTGAAGATATAAAAAATGTTATAAGATAGAACTGGAATTTCTTAGAAGGAAATAGCAATTTGGTAGAAGTTATTGGCAGGGAGCCACTATTCATTAGTAAAGCTTTGGGGAACTTTAAGCATATATTAAAAAGTAAGTGTCTCGAGAATCCAGTGAAAGGAGAGATTAGTAAATGTGTTTTTGTAAATAATGTCCTTTTATTACTGATGACAGATGATCTATTTTGATGAATAGGTTTGAGAAGGGTTTTTTAAGTCTAGTAATTGTCGTACATCTGGAATAGTTTAATTGGCAAGGTGCCTAGGATGTGATGCATTTTATGTGGGAAAGACTTGAGAAACTACTAAGAAAATGAGTATATGAACATAATTATGAGATTAAAAAGAAAAAAATGTAATAATTCCTCAGTTAAACCTGTGGATAGTTGTATGAAGTTTGCAAAAGTTACTTTTGGCATCATAGATATTGTGGAAAGAAGCCTGGGGTGGGGGTGGGGGGATGGGAGCAATTGATTGAATACAGAGAACTGTTATAGCAGCTAAGATTGAATTTTGAAAGAGCTCCCGAGTTAAATGACAATATATCATTGCAGCCAGTATTAAAGCATTAGGCAGCAAAATTATGAAACGGAATAAGTATTTATTTTTTATTCTTATCACTTCTAATCTTTTATTTTAATTTGCAAACTTAAGAAAAAACTTTAGGTGACATGAATTCTACTGTTTGTCATTTTGTTATAGGTTCATCTGGAAGGTTCTGGTACTAGTCGTGTATGCTATTGATTAATTTTACTTAAGAGACTTTTAGGATTATTTGTAGCTTTTTTATGTATGTGTTCTTTCTTGTGTGTGTGTGTGTGTGTGTGTGTGTGTGTGTGTGTGTGTGTGTGTGTGTGTGTGTGTGTGTGTTTTAAGAATTAAACATTTCAAATTTGTTTTACAAGAGCACAGAAATTTTAGAATGATATTTTATTTATTTGACATTTGTTAACCGGGAAAGTCTGACTGAGCTACAACCCTTTTTCAGCAGAGGCCCAGGGAGAAATGCACCATAATAGACCATAGTAGTTTTACAGTAATAAACAATCGAAAATTTGTATAAAAAATACAAAAGTAAAAAGAGAATAAGTATAGAAAATATTTATTCTCAAATAATGCTGTTAATTGACAATGTAAAGAATCTGCTATAAATAGCTATATAAACTTTACAAGAAACCAGATTATAAATATCAAGAAGGAGAAAAAAAGAAAAAGCAGAGATAAGAAGTACAGAATTTGAAAAGATTCAGAGAGAAGGTGTAAGGTGAAAGAGATATGAAGTGTAGTAACAATAGAATGATAAAAAATATAGGAGCCAGAGAGGAGTTATAGCAGCCAGAAGTAGAACAATTTAGAGGAAGTAAGAAGAGTAGAAATGAGGTTGTAGTTAGAAAGGTAAGGGGGACTGAGATTTAAGATAATTAGGAGAAGAAAGCTCAAACAGTGGTTTTAGAGTGATATGTCCAGTTGTTAAATAGAAATAGATTTAGGCCAGTTGAATTTCTAGGCATATATATATATATATATATATATATATAGTTGTTCTTCATCAGTGCTCCTGAGGTTTCTAGCTGGGGAGTAGAGTGAGATAAGAGAAGAGATGCTAGGGCAGAAGGAGGACTTATAAAGAATGGACTGAATGATTAGAAGTTAATTAGGGAGCTGTAACCAATTTAATATTTAACCAGGAGAAGGTTGAGGAAGAAAGGTTAAGGTCAGAGAATTTGGAGAGGAGCAAGTTGTGAGAGACAGTGTCAAAAGCTTTTGATAGGTCAAGAAAGAGATAGGAGACACGTTTGTTATTGTCTCTAGCAAGAGTGATAAGGTAGGAAAAAGAGATAAGGGCAATAGTGGAGTATGATGAGGATGAAAGCCATGTTGGGCTGGGGTAAGGAGATTTTTATTGGGTTGGGGTAAGGAGATTTTTATAAAGTAGATTTATTTATGTACACATTAATAATTTTAATAATTATACACAATCTAGTACTATCTTATGTATGTTTAGAGGGTGATGAATGTTCTAAATATATTTATTCATGTGCTGTGTTTGTATATAGCTAAGGATACTTAATTGGGAACATTTTAAAAAGAAGTAAAGTCATTGAACATAGTGTTTCTGATGAAGTCTCCTTTGAGAGACAAAAGTGCTTAAACAGAATTTTGTGTGTGTGTGTGTGTGTGTGTGTGTGTGTGTGTGTGTGTGTGTGTTAAATTGTTTGATTTTTTTTTTATTTTAATAAAAAAGTGTTATCACCCATTTTTTGGTGTTTGAGCTGTCCACACTGCATTTTATGAAGGTTCCTAGATATCTGATAACTATAAAAGTATATTAAAAAAATAAAATGAAAACGACTAGGTGGCATGGGTCACAGAAACACTTTATTGTTAAAATCATGGTTAAGCACTTTCATCTGTAAAATACATCTTCAGAACGATTAAGTAGTGCAAAACATCCACAGTTGTAGCTGTTAAAAACACAAACTGGCACACCCTTAAGAAACTAACCAATAATAATGTAAAAACCCAACCAATGCGGTTGAAAATGGAAACTTTGCAGATAGCAAATTAAAATCACTACACCATCAACCAATAGCAAAAGTAAACTGCTATAAATAACCAATAAAAATGTAGGTGCTGTATTAGGAGTGCTATTGCTGGTGGGACCATTTCTAGTAGCAAATTAAAATCACTAATTCTTCAGCCAACGAACACTGCAAAACGGTGTCAAGAGCCAATGGAAAACCACCACATCATCAACCAATGAACAATGTAAACTGATGTTGATGAACCAATACAAATGTAAGAGCTATGTTGGAAATGTAAAACCATTGTGATACATTAGCCAGTGAACACTGAAAAATGGTACCAAAGCCCTATAAATAAATGAAAACAATAAGAAAAATAAAAAATGTTTAGAAAAATTAAACTCTAGCAGCATGAAATTTAAGTTCACTGGAAACCGAGATGGCATCATTCAGTCATAATTGGTTGCATCCATTCGAAGTTTTCACACCATTTCCCGATGTAAAAGCCTGTTCTGCCAGTCACCATTTCCCAATGTAAAAGCCTGTTCTGCCAGTCTCCAGAATACAAAATGGCATCAATC
Source organism: Protopterus annectens (assembly GCF_019279795.1). NCBI lineage: Eukaryota > Metazoa > Chordata > Ceratodontiformes > Protopteridae > Protopterus > Protopterus annectens. Next base: position 1,063,646,829 of record NC_056739.1, read on the forward strand.
TATTCAAACACAGTAAATTTAAACCTGCTGAAACCATTGCAGGTAGAAGCATGTCTCACTCTTATTGTCTCTCTTGGCAATACTATATAAATGCTGGCAAATAAGTTTATTAAGTGCATTTATAGTTTTGCCAATATAGAATGCAGAGCAGGAGCAACATCTTGCACCGTAGACCACTTTATCAGAAAGGCAATTGAATCTGCCACACTTCAACCATTTTTGTATTTTCTCCAATAATACACCTCCAACACTGTGTCAATAAAGGAACACTGGTAGCATCGTCCACATTTCAATGTCAAATAAGAGGAGTAAATTGATGTTTTCAAAGGTTTTTCCAAGATCCTCTTAATGCATGGTCTATTTTTGAAATTAAAATGGGGGGGATTGATTAAAATGTGCTTTTAACTGGTAGTCACACCAATTTTTACAAAGAATTCTGCAGATGTCATAAGCGTCCAGAGAGTAATGCAAAATCATATTAGTAAAATGGCAGAGATTGCAATTGATGTTTACCCCCATCCACATGCAAACCTTGGTTCTGTAGTCCTCTTTTGATAAATGGGGCCATATTATTATTTCTGTCAAGTAAAACATGCATGAAGTTCATCAACAAGTGAAGATGGATAGCCCAGTCCAGGAACATTAATTTTAACTTGTCAGATTGGTTACTACATACACGATCATCAGAAGTAAGCTGAAATATTCTAATAAATTGGCTTCTGGACACTCCTTTCTTCTGATGCAAGGGGTGGGAGCTTGTGAAGTATAAAAAAAGATTACAGAATGTGGGTTTTCTGTAAATGGATGTATCCAATTACCCACCATTCTGTTTTTGAGTTTGATGTCCAAAAAAGTAGTATAGTCCGCACTGACCTTGTATGTAAACTTCAAAAACATTGAAGTCAGTTCCAGTTGACCAGTAAATTCAAGAAGTTGTCCTCCATTACCAGACCATAAAATGAATATATCATCCAGGTAGTGAAAATAGCCAACACAGTAGGGGTGCAACTCTAGTTTAAGCACAAGTTTAATTTTCCATCTGAGTTGAACTCCACTGGAGAAAATAGGGGCACATGCAGGCCCCATAGCAATGCCTTGCATTTGTTTAAAGTACTCCCCATCAAACAAAAAGAAAGTGTTGCTCAGCCAGCACTAGTTCCAAAAAATCAGTTACCAGTGTCTGATCTATCTCAGACAAGGACCCATGTTTAGAAACCACATCTCCAAACCAACAAAGACCTTCTTTGTGAGGAATGGCCGTAAACAAATTTTTTATGTTGCAAGTGGACAACAACTAGTAATCTTTCACCTCAAGTCCCCTAAGTTTATCTAAGAAATTCCATGAAATGTGGATAATGTGAGGGAAGTTGTTAAACAATGACTTGAGTTTCTGATCAATAAACATGGCCTAAGATTCTGTAATGGGGCCTCCAGCAGCTATGATTGGTTGTAATGGAGAATCAGATACATTGGAATGAATTTTTGGCATTCCATAATTTTTTTGAATAATGGGGAAATATACTTTAAGAAAATCAAATAACCCCAAGGAGATAGTATCAACCAGTAAAAGTTCATCCAAATAGATGTTAATTGCTTTATAGGCAATATTAACCTCATTTACTGAAACAATGCAATGTGTAGATTCATCACTAAGTAAACTGTGGATATGACTAGAATAGTCCATCTGATCCATAGTAACTAATTAGTAACTAATTCCCCACCCTTATCTAGTTTCATGCATCTGATGTTTTTATCATATGTCTTTTTATGTAAAATGGCCCTTTCGTCTTTAGTAAGAATGTTTAACCCATATTGTCATTTATTGTTGAACAATCCATGGATGTCATGCTCAGGATTTCTCAAAAACATTCACAATTGGATGAAGTGGGGTGTTGGCAACCCTCTTCCTTTTAAAACTGTTGACAGAGGCCTCAAGGGTCATAGTGTTCCCAAACAGGATTTGAAAACTGAGTTTTCCAGAAAAAAGTTTCAAATCCAAGATAGTCTGTTCAACGCTGGCTCTACCCGAAGGTATGAAGGTAAAGCCCTTAAGGACTAAATTGTGATGTTCAGCACCAATACTTAACTCAGTGAAGATGTAAATGTTATAATTATAAAATAAAGTAATAGACACAGTACCGGTATTGTTACCAGAAAAAGAAAATTCCATAAGAAAAGCAGAATTTACCATCTCCTGCATGGATTGATTTGTCATTTTCTCTTTCCTCATTTTTTGCCCTTCATTTGATATCCAGGATTATCCAGTGTTGTCAGAGTCCCTCGATTCTTGTCCGCCAATCACTCAGATTTGCTGGGAAATGGTGTGGTCTAAAGGGATATCTGTATCATTATGATATTCATTGTATTCATCTGGTACATACCCAATCTGGTGAGTAAAACTGTTACTTCTGGAAGAGCCAGGAACTGTGGGATAAACTATTTTATTCTGATTATCGTTATTGTCTCTAGCTAATTTTTTTGTCTTTCCTGGATTTTATAGAGGTCAACTTGGATTCAGTGTTTAAAAACGCATTTTTAAAGTTGGATTTATGTTTTCTTTAACTATTAAATGTGTTAGTTCAAGGTCCATTCTTTCAAAAAGTTCAACCAGCTCCATATGAAACAGAGAGTTTTATTGTACACCCTGGGGGAACTTGCATATGCATAGCCCCTTCAGGACATGTTACCGTTGTATACTTCCCCCAAGGAATAATTATCCACTTGTAGATATACTCACTTGAATAAAACCTTGTCCTACTCATAAAGCTGTTACTCAAGAGTTAACTATTCACCTTGAGAAGAACAAATATATTGTATTTCTTCAGGAAAATTAACCACATCATGCCACTTGCTAATATTATAGTTTACATTGAAATCACATTGCAAGTAGTGTAGCAGGTTGTCACTATTATTACCATTACCTCATTGGTAATGCAGTGGATATTGTTGACTTCTTAAAATACTATAAAAGTATATTATATTCTTAGAGGAGAGCTACATCTGACATACAGACCATTAAAGGACACTTTACATGTTTAAATCCTATGTTTAGAATGTTCCCTGCTAACATGAGTATGTGAAGACATGGCTTCAGTAAAAATTAATATCACCTAATCTGTGAAACATTAACTGTAATATGTCAAAGACTCCTATGCCTGTGGAATAGACTTTCACTCTTAATTAAGCAAAATCCATCAGTCCATATATTCAGGAAGAATTAAATGACTACATAAAAATCTGTAATTTCTAAAATGGTATTGGTGGCATCAAGGTCCTTGATGGCCAGTAGGCTTTGAAATTGTGCACCAAAATAAATAATAAATAATTACATTCTGGTTAGAGGTGGTATGTGTGTTTGTTAATGACTTTACTTTCCCTTTAGAATTAGTAATGTGTCTGGTAGTGTTTCGGAGTTATATGTTCTACATAAAAAAAAAAACTACTGCATAAACAAAATTGCATAAGTATAAGTAAAACTCATCAAAACCTAGGGTTGCTTTATAGAGCCAAAGCCTTTCTCATCAATGCAAATAAAACTATACTCGTACTTATCCAGCATCCATCTGCCTGTCCATCACCAAAAAATTTCAAGCAAGGACCTTTTCATTCCTTATACCTCCTTACTCTTCCTTCTTCACTTACTTCCTTACTTCTATCAAATTCTCTTCCCTGACTTTCTCTTTGAATACACCATAAGTATGTTTTTCCCTAACTTCATACTGCAATTCTTGTTTATATTGGACTAGCTTACCTGTAATTCCACTACAAAATGTCTAAACTTTCTCTAAATATTGAATGATTGTCATATAACTTGTATCGATTCTTAACCAGTGTTTTATATTACTTCTAATTTGCTATAATTATTTAAACTACAGATGTTTTGTTTTGTTTCTAAAGATTGTAAAAGTATTGTTCTTAAAATGTCTTATAATAAATAATCTGGAGCTTTTCTCCCCAGGCCTCCATTGAAAATGGGCTTCTACCCAGTCAGACTTTCATGGTAATCAAATGTCAGTAAATAAATGAACAAGTAAATAAATACATAAATAAAATAATTATGAAAGCTAGGATTTCCTAATGGTGTATTAGATTGTGAGTAGCACTAGAGTTGCTAAAATCTCAAACTCATTTTATGTATAGCAGCAAATTTCAGGATGATTTGAAATTAATAACCTGCATGACAGATCAGGCTTCAGCTGAATACACTGCTACTAGGTCCAGTGCTTCTGTACTGAAAAAAATGCTTCATAAACATATGAGCTTAGATCTCAGAGTAACGAGTCTCCAGGTTTATATAAAACTCACAATAGTCTGGTCAAATCAGATAATGCTTTCTCATGTGCAGTACCAGAACTGTGGAACATCCTCATCCCCACTATATAAAACTTACACCATTTAAGAAATCAGAATTAAATACTACAGCATCTTAAAAGACTGTTAATGCATGAATTTGATATGAATGATCAAAATGCCTAAATGTCAAGTACAAACACCAGCAGAAATATTTTGAGCATTCATATTACTGAAAACCCTAAAACTACAAAAAATTGCAAAGGAAAACTATTTCCTTTTGCTGTCTTTCACCAAAACCCTTCTGTAACACTAAGCCATAATTTAGCTGAATTATAGGTTGCAACCTTTTAAGAGGCCAGTATGGAACACAAACCCCAGCAATGTGTGACAATCAGTCAAAATGTGAGTCACCCTATTTTTCCACTGCGTGAAACATGCCATTGCCATGGGGTCTAGAACATTTGTAAAATTCAGTACAACACATTTGATTCAGATATAAAACATTTATTTTACAAGCTACAATACCATTACCACACCATAAGTACATAAACAGCACTTTTGTACAAATCAAAAATAAAATCACATTGCCATTAATCTACGTGTTACATTTATTATATGCTGCTTCTTAAGAGCATCTAACACATTTTGGCAGCTTAAGATCACAGCAGTCCAGTTCTTCATTCATTTTCACAGCTAATAATGAGTTCGGTGTTTTTGCATTGAGAGGCTGTCACAATTCAGTTTTCACTTTCCGCATCATGCTAAATGCTCTTTCAGCTTGTGCATTTGAGTGTGGGAAGCAAAGTAGAGCCATCATAAGCTGCTTAAAGATTGGCAGTTTCTATCAATGCAAAGGTCCCTCAGATGGTGTGCCCAGTACATGGACACACATGAGTGGGGCCTATCTACTGGACCTGTCAGTTTCCTGTGTCCTCAGTCTGATACTATGTAAACTCATCAATTAATTGTTCAGCCTCAGCATCATTTTCACAGACACCCAGACGGAAATCAATATCCCTGTCAAGTCCTGAAGAAATATCCAATTTTTTGGCAGGATTAGTAAGGAATGCAGCATCTTTCATTAAGTGATCCTGTATGGGGAACTTTTTAAACATTTTTCTGCAGCACTGCAACATAGAATGCTGTAACTTTTTTTTTATAAAAGTTAAATTTAGTGACTGTGCCAAAAGTATCTTCCTCATGGCTACTCATTTACTGTTTAACTTCATAACCAATATGCAGCTCACTATTTGGCAGAACAGAGGTACTGTCAGTCAGCATTGAGACATCACAGTGTTTGATTAGTCTGACAGCAGCTGCAGGTCTGAGGAGTCTGCCAGCATACTGCTGGAGGAGTTTATGCACAATGGCATGCAGTGTCAGAAGCTGACTTTCTCAGCTTTGAATGTGAATGTTGAACTCCAGTAAAGGTTCCAGTGCATACTTAAGAAACAAAAAAAATCATGCAATTCATGACTCTGTAGGTGTTTAGAGATCAAGTCAATCTTACTAGACCACTAACAAAAAATACAAATTCAGAGCTGGCCACATGGCCAAGGTTCTGTTAATTACCTTCCACAGACTCAGCCATCTTGTAGGTGCATGTCTAATAATCTTGAGGGGGTCAGTATCTGTGAAAAAACAAATTCTTGCAGTTTTTTGTGCATTGGAACTGAAATTACAGTACACATTGGATATAGGTTCTTCAGCTGGTGATTGTAGTGCTTTTACACCAGCCTTAGGTTCATAGGTTCATAGATTAGTACTAGGCTAATTGCCCTTGCAAGCCATTTTAAGCCTAGCCAATTATCCCTTGTGAGACTCAAATCCTGCACCTTGTGTTTGTTAGGCAACCCATCAACCCTCTCCGGGGAGGAGGCAGAGATACAGAACCAGGAGGAGGAATTAGGTTCGCCTGTCTTTTCTACAGTATTCCCAGTAATGAGCCCATGTCAGATTGTTACCAACACTGGAAAGGACTTTAAGATTTACAACTATTCAGGGTTTGTTTTTACCCCAACATTGGTGGATCTCCTGGCTAAGGGTTTGACATTTGTACCCAGTAGGAGGGCAGATGTGGCCAATACCTTGATTGACCTCAAGCTTTTTATCAGAAAGCTTAATTTACAGCATATTTTGGTGATCAGGTCATTATGCCGAAGGATTTTCACATTCCAAGTACATTTAATCCCCCTTTACATCATTCTCTTTGTCTTTTTGAACGACTGTGTGACTTAGACATTCGTCATTTATTGAAATGTAAACGAATTGTCCCTTATAATATCAACAAAGATGAAAAGTGTCTTTTAGAATTGTTAACCAATTCTTCTGTTAGGGTTATGCAGCCAGACAAGGGGGGAGGACTGGTAGTGATGGAAGAGGTAGATTACATTCAGAGAATGGAAAATATTCTGACATCTGAAACCTATAGGGAGGTTATGAAAAATGAGTTGAATCAGAGTGTGACCAAGGTCTGTACTTATTTCAATGACATGTTCATTAATGGAGTCATTAATGTGGAAGTTTTTAACTATATCTGTACCCCTAACCCCAGGTTACCTGTCCTGTTTGGCAATCCAAAGATCCATAAGAATGTGCATGACCCCCCCCCCCCATGCACCAATTGGTGAGTGCAAGGGGCAGTGTGACTTACGCTGGGGCGAAGGTGGTGGACACGATTTTGAAAATGTATGTGTCCAGTGAGTCCCACATTTCTAAAGACTCCTGGTCATTTCTTGAGAGGGTTAATTGTACTCCTTGCACAGGGGAGAGTAATTTCTTGACAATCGATGTTATTGATTTGTACTCCTCCATCCCTCATTCCATAGCGTTAGAATGGATTGAAGCTATCATGACCATTAAACAGGCACCTGTTGGAGACATTCTGATGGTGAGGGAGTTATTGGACATCATTCTGACCTGCAATTTTTTCTCTTTTAACAACCGTTGGTTCCGCCAATTAATAGCGGTCCCTATGGGGTCTCCTTGTGGGGCCAGCGTTGCCAGTTTGGTGATGACTTACTGGGAGAGAGAGTTTGTTTTCCCTAATTCTATCATTCAGGAGAAAACCCTGCTTTACACTAGATTCTTGGATGATATTTTTATCATCCTACAGGGGGAGAGGGAAGTGGCTGAGACACTGTTAGATAGTTTTAATAATTCCACCAGTTTTTTGAAATTTACATTCAATTTTTCCAAGGAGAGGATCTCTTACTTAGATGTGGAGTTATTTAAGGATATCCCTCTAGGCTGTTTTCCTGCCAAAATTCATCGTAAATAACTTTTTCTAACAGTTATTTACATTTTGAGAGCATTCACCCCTTCCATCAGAAGAGGTCGATAGTTAAGGGGCAGTTGATGAGGGTGGCGAAGATGGTGTCTAAGTTCAGCGACTTACTTGAAGAATGTGAGTTTATCCGTGGCCTTTTTTTGAACAGGGGATACCCGGACCATCTCATATCAGAATTGGTGAAGGAAGTTTGCGGTAAGAGGAAGAATGGGTTCTACATACCAATTTTGGGCAATAATGTAGCACCCCAAAACCCCGAACCATCCCATATGCAAGCACATGAGAATTACCTTTGCAGTTTTATTACAACTTTCAATGTTGATGCAGGGGACATTTCCTCCATCATAAAGAAAAATTGGAGTATTTTACAATTAGACATGCAAGGTAACTCACGGTTTGAGATTACACCCAAGGTGGTGTTTAGGAGGGGGTTGAATCTGAAGAGTATTCTACAGATGAAATCGAACCATGCCCCGGTTAAGGGGATGTACAAATGCAATATGTGTAAATACTGTAGTTTTATTAAAGCAGGGACCTTTTTTAGTATTGGGGTGACCAAATACACCATCAGGGGTAGATTTAACTGTGCCAGTTCACATGTGGTATATTTAGCTAGGTGCTTTTCATGCCTGGTGTTTTATATAGGAAAAACTGACAGGAAACTTCAGGAACGCCTTTATGAACTCTTTTATGGCATCAAATAAGAGAAGATGGAGAATGCACTTGCCAGGCATGTTAAGGAATACCCAGGTCATGAATTTACTTTTTCAGTCATTGATCAGGTAGTTCCTTCCAATAGGGGGGGGTCCAGATACATTACTTTTAGAACAAAAGGAATTAATTTGGCAGCTAAAACTAGAAGCTTATCATTATCCAGGCTTAAATGGAATGTTATCCATTTCTTGTATTTTAAAATTAAGAAGTTTGGTTAGGTAATTTTATTGTATTTATTTTTGTAGATTGTATCTATTTTAATTTCTTCATTTATTTTTTATCTATTTCAGCATGGCTTACAAAAGTATGGATATTCCTTTTACTGCTTGTTCAGTAAGGTTGAGTCCTCAGGGAAGGGTTTGAGCAGGTGTTGTAAATGTATTGGCTTAATTGCTAAGTAGTCATGTGATTTATGAGCTTTTTATTAAGGTGTAAGCTGAATGTGTTGTTTGTTTTTCTGATGAAGTTGGTGTGGGACACTGACGAAAAGCCTATTTTTGTTGAGCTTAAAATAAAATTTTAACTTGCAGTTTATCAGCATCACTGTGTCTGGAATTGGTGCATCTGCTAAGGTTTATCGTCCTGCAGACTTCCTTTTTCAAGTTTGGATTATTTCTAACACAGACACACACACACACACACACACACACACACACAGTCTGTCTACCCCCACCAGTATTATTTCTAACACACACACACCCTGCCTACCCACCAGCATTATTTCTAACACGCACACACACACACACACACACACACACACACACACACACACACACACACCCTGCATACCCACCAGCATTATTTCTAAGACACACACACACACACACACACACACACACACACACACACACACACACACACACACACAGCCTGCAGAAAATTTTCAGAAAGCTTTTAGAATTGGACTTCTTTTACATGGAAATGCAATCTGAAACTCAAATGCCTCTTAACATACAGTGACTTTAAACTATACAGCCATAATTTCCCTGACAAACTGAAATTTTATGAGCAGCAAACCAAGAAATATAGAACACAAACCCAGCTAATAGCGATACCTTTTAAATATTGCTCCTATAAATATAGAAAGCTGTTAGAGCAGGACTTTTGTACATGCATTTTCTAAAAGACAAAGATACTGATTGCGTGTTGCACTAAATTTATAACTAAAGTAAACTTAAATATTGTGGCTTTCCAATTTTCCAGTGGAGTCTTTAACCTTAAAAAAAGGACTAAGAGAAAATAATCTTTGTGGTTTGTGCAATACAAACTTCCATGTGTCACAATGCATTATAACTAATTTAAATTTTTTTATAATGCCAAGGTAACTGATAAATGTATCACATCAATATATCTGTGTTATGACCAAGGCCAAACATCACTCCAGCTATGTTTTGACATGGCTTTCACTGAGGGGAAACCCTTATTTTTTAATTTCAGGTATAAAATCTCATGCCATTGCATTGTCTTAAACAGAACAGTCTCACTAGTGTTAATATTATGTATCTCCAGAACACAAAATAATCCATCTACAGTCTCGGCATCTGTACAGTGGGCTACTAACACAAGCACAGCCTTCATACCCACCAGCATTATTTCCATCACACACACAAACTGCATACCTGAGCACCTTTCTATACTACATGCCACAGCCCTCCTTACCAGCATTATTTCTATGAACACACACACACACACACACACACACACACACACACACACACACACACACACACACACACACACACACACACACTGGACCACCTACCCACAGCATTATTTCCCTGGCACAAAAGGCTGAAATGCCACAAAACAAAGCGAGCAGAAAAAGAAGCCCTGCAGGACGATAAACCTCAACCGGATACCAATTCCGAACACAATTGATGCTGATAAACTGCAAGTTAAAATTTTATTTTAAGCTCAACAAAAATAGGCTTTCGTCAGTGTCCACACAACTTCATCAGAAAAACAAACAACACATTCAAGCACTTTAATAAAAATGCCAGAAATCACATGACTCACTTGGCAATTAAGCCAATACATTCCACAACCTGCATCGACCGACTCACCGAGGGACTCAACCTTACTGAACAAAAACGATGAGAATGTCCATACTTTTGTAAGTAAAATACTGAAATAGATAAAAAAGCAAATGAAGAGTAAAATAGATACCAATCCTCAAAAATAAATACAATAAAGTTACCTAACAAACTTTTGAATTTTTAAAATGAGAAATGGTAACATTCATTTAAGCCTGTGGATAATGATAAACTAGTTTTGGCTGTAAAATTAATTCCTTTTGTTTCTAAAGTAATGTATCTGGGCCCCATTGGAAGGACACCTGATCAGCGGCAGTAAATTATGACCTGGGTATTCCTTCGGCAGCTGGTGGCATTATCCATCTTCTCTTTTGATGGCATAAAGGTGTTCATAAAAGGCGTTCCTGAAGTTTCCTGTCCGTTTTTCCTATATAAAACACCGGGCATGAAGAGCATCTGGCCAAATATACCACATATTGAACTGGCACAGTTAAATCTACCCCCTGATGGTGTGTTGGTCTCCCCAATCTTAAAAGATTACAACAATAAACCCTGCAGTGTTACATATTGCATTTTGTACATCCCCTTAACCGGAACATGGTTCAATTTCATCTGTAAATACTCTTCAAGGATTCAATCCCTCTGACTTCCACCTTGGGTGTAATCTCAAACACGTGAGGATTACCTTGCCGATCTAATTGTAAAATGTCTCCAATTTTTCTTCATGATGAATGTCCCTGCATCAACATTGAAGAGTTGTAATAAAACTGCAAAAGGTAATTGTTCTCATGACTTGTATATGGGATAGTTCGAGGGGTTTTGGGGTGCTGCTACGTGCCCCTTTAGGTAGTGCCCTCGACCCATTCTTTATCTTACCGCAAACTTCCTTCATAATTCTGATAGCAGAGATGGTCCGGTTGTGCCCTGTTGAAAAAGGCCGCAGACAAACTCACATTCTTCACATCCTCATACCCTCACCAGCTGCCCTTCCTTCTCGGCCTCTCCTACAGTGATGGAAGGGTAGATGCTCTCAAAATGTAAATAACTTTGTTAGAAAAAGTTGCTACAATGAATTTTAACCGGTAAAACAGCCTAGGGATATCCTTAAATAACTCACATCTAAGTAAGAGATCCTCTCCTTGGAAAAATTGAATGTAAATTTAAAAACTGGTGGAGTTATTAAAACTATCTAGCATTGTCTCCAACCCTTCCCTCTCTCCCCCTGTATGTGAGATGATAAATATCATCTAAGAATCAAAGTGTAAAACAGGGTTTCCTGAATGATAGAATTAGGAAGCAAACTCTCTCTCCCAGTAAGTCATCACCAAACTAGCAGCATGGCCTAAGGAGACCTACTAAGGACCCCTATTAATTAGGCGGAACCAGCAGTTTGATTAAGAAAAAATTGCAGGTCAGAATGATGTCCAATAACTTCCTCACCATCAGAATGTTTCCAACAGGTGCCTGTTTAATGGTCATGATAGCTTCAATCCATTCTAATGAACAATTAATTAATTGCCAATTAATAGGGGTCCCTATGGGGTCTCCTTGTGGGGCCAGCGTTGCCAGTTTGGTGATGACTTACTGGGAGAGAGAGTTTGTTTTCCCTAATTCTATCATTCAGGAGAAAACCCTGCTTTACACTAGATTCTTGGATGATATTTTTATCATCCTACAGGGGGAGAGGGAAGTGGCTGAGACACTGTTAGATAGTTTTAATAATTCCACCAGTTTTTTGAAATTTACATTCAATTTTTCCAAGGAGAGGATCTCTTACTTAGATGTGGAGTTATTTAAGGATATCCCTCTAGGCTGTTTTCCTGCCAAAATTCATCGTAAATAACTTTTTCTAACAGTTATTTACATTTTGAGAGCATTCACCCCTTCCATCAGAAGAGGTCGATAGTTAAGGGGCAGTTGATGAGGGTGGCGAAGATGGTGTCTAAGTTCAGCGACTTCCTTGAAGAATGTGAGTTTATCCGTGGCCTTTTTTTGAACAGGATACCGGACCATCTCATATCAGAATTGGTGAAGGAAGTTTATGGTAAGAGGAAGAATGGGTTCTTTACGGTACCAATTTTGGGCAATAATGTAACCCCAGAACCCGAACCATCCTATATGTAAGCACATGAGAATTACCTTTGCAGTTTTATTACAACTTTCAATGTTGATGCAGGGACATTTCTCCATCATAAAGAAAAATTGGAGTATTTTACAATTAGGACATGCAAGGTAACTCACGGTTTGAGATTACACCCAAGGTGGTGTTTAGGAGGGGGTTGAATCTGAAGAGTATTCTACAGATGAAATCGAACCATGCCCCGGTTAAGGGGATGTACAAATGCAATATGTGTAAATACTGTAGTTTTATTAAAGCAGGGACCTTTTTTAGTATTGGGGTGACCAAATACACCATCAGGGGTAGATTTAACTGTGCCAGTTCACATGTGGTATATTTAGCTAGGTGCTTTTCATGCCTGGTGTTTTATATAGGAAAAACTGACAGGAAACTTCAGGAACGCCTTTATGAACACCTTTATGGCATCAAATAAGAGAAGATGGAGAATGCACTTGCCAGGCATGTTAAGGAATACCCAGGTCATGAATTTACTTTTTCAGTCATTGATCAGGTAGTTCCTTCCAGTACGGGGGGGTCCAGATACGTTACTTTAGAACAAAAGGAATTAATTTGGCAGCTAAAACTAGAAGCTTATCATTATCCAGGCTTAAATGGAATGTTATCCATTTCTTGTATTTTAAAATTAAGAAGTTTGGATAGGTAATTTTATTGTATTTATTTTTGTAGATTGTATCTATTTTAATTTCTTCATTTATTTTTTATCTATTTCAGCATGGCTTACAAAAGTATGGATATTCCTTTTACTGCTTGTTCAGTAAGGTTGAGTCCTCAGGGAAGGGTTTGAGCAGGTGTTGTAAATGTATTGGCTTAATTGCTAAGTAGACATGTGATTTATGAGCTTTTTATTAATGTGTAAGCTGAATGTGTTGTTTGTTTTTCTGATGAAGTTGGTGTGGGACACTGACGAAAAGCCTATTTTTATTGAGCTTAAAATAAAATTTTAACTTGCAGTTTATCAACATCACTGTGTCTGAATGGTGCATCTAAGGTTTATCGTCCTGCAGACTTCCTTTTTCAAGTTTGGATTATTTCTAACACACACACACACACACACACACACACACACACACACAGTCTGTCTACCCACCAGTATTATTTCTAACACACACACACACCCTGCATACCCACCAAAATCATTTCTAACACACACCCACACACACACACACACACATACACATACACACACACACACACAAACCCTGCATACCCACCAGCATTATTTCTAACACACACACACACACACACACACACACACACACACACACACACACACACACACACACACACACACATACACCAGCATTATTTCTAAAACACACACACACACAGCATTATTTCTAACACACACACACACACACACACACACACACACACACACACACACACACCCACCAGCATGACTTCTAACTCACACACACACACACACACACACACACACACACACACACACCCAGCCTGCCTATCCACCAGCATTATTTCTAACACACACACACACACACACACACACACACACACACACACACACACACACACACACACACACACACACACACACACACACACACACAGCCTGCATACCCACCAGCATTATTTCTAACACACACACACACACACACACACACACACACACACACACACACACACACACACACACACACACACACACACACACACACACACACACACACACACACACACACACACACACACACACCAGCATTATTTATTTAACACACACACACACACACACACACACACACACACACACACACACAGCGGCCTGTATACCACCAGCATTATTTCTAACACACACACACACACACATTATTTCTATACACACACACACACACACACACACACACACACACACACACACACACTCACACCCAGCCTGCCTATCCACCAGCATTATTTCTAACACACACACACATGCACTCACACACACACACACACACACACACACACACACACACACACACACACCTGCATACCCACCAGCATTATTTCTAACACACACACACACACACACACACACACACACACACACACACACACACACACACACACACACACACACCAGCGTTATTTCTAACACACACACACACACACACACACACACACACACATCTAACACACACACACACACACACACACACACACACACACACACACACACACACACACACACACAGCCTGCATAGCCACCAGCATTATTTCTAATAGACACACACACACAGCATTATTTCACACACACACACACACACACACACACACACACACACACACACACACACACACACACACACACACACACCAGCATTATTTCTAACACACACACACACACACACACACACACACACACACACACACACACACACACACACACACACACACACACACACACACACATACACATACCCACCAGCATTATTTCTAACACACACACACACACACACACACACACACACACACACACACACACACACACACACACACACACACACACACACACATTGGATACCCACCAGCATTATTTTATTTCTAACACACACACACACACACACACACACACACACACACACACACACACACACACACACACACAGCCTGCATAACCACCAGCATTATTTCTAAAACACACACACACACAGCATTATTTCTAACACACACACACACACACACACACACACACACACACACACACACACCCAGCCTGCCTATCCACCAGCATTATTTCTAACACACACACACGCACTCACACACACACACACACACACACACACACACACACACACACACTCACACACACACACACACACACACACACACACACACACACACACACACACACACACACACACACACAGTCTACCTACCCACCAGCATTATTTCTAAAACACACACACACACACACACACACACACACACACTGCATACCCACCAGCATTATTTCTAACACACACACACACACACACACACACACACACACACACACAGCCTGGCTATCCACCAGCATTATTTCTAACACACACACACACACACACACACACACACACACACACACACACACACACACACACACACACACACCCTGCATACCCACCAGCATTATTTCTAACACACACACACACACACACACACACACACACACACACACACACACACACACACACACACACACACACACACACACACACCACATACCCACCAGCATTATTTCTAACATACACAGCCTGCATACCCACCAACGTTATTGCTAACACACACAACTACATACATACATTTCTAACACACACTTACCTCTGCACAGTAAGCAGCTGGAGCTTCCTCAGTCCACAACAAAATAAGTGAAAATCTTCTCAAGTTCCACCACCACCAGGGTCCAGCAAAAATAAAACTCAGCCTTTTGGAACAGATGCACTCAATCTCCAGCTAGCCAGCTCCCTGAAGGTCTGCAGACTCCCATTCAGCACTGTCCCGTCCTTCTGCACACCGGACTTCACAAATCCATCCTGGCTTCGCTTCCAGTGACCCACAGCATGAACACAGCAAGTTTCTTCTTCTCCAAGAGCACTAACAAATACTTTGTGACTGTATCCTGAAGGCCCTTTTGAAGGCAATTTTCTGGCGCGATAACCATTGCCAGTGCATGATTGGGTAAGTGTTTGGGAGCTCTCAATGGCCTCCGTCCTCAGGAGCACTTAGTTGATTGGCTTGTATACCATAATTGTGATTGGGTGTAATTGTGGTATATGAGCCAATCAAAAACCTTGTACCACAGCCAGTGCTGCTCAACGCAGAACAGCGGAGCAATTATTTGATTGGTTTGTATACTGCAATGCCAGTTGGCAGTAATTGCGGTATACTAACCAATCAAAACTTGTGTAGTGGAGCCAAAGCTGTTCAATGTGGAACAGCGGAACAGTGTATTTGTTAGGGGCTGAATGTGGCTCATTCCACATAATCCAGAGCACTTGGCTTCCCAGGGCTGAATAGTGGTAGTATTACAAAAATGTATTGTAAAGTAAAACATAGTGTTGGGGAAGAAGCAGAGTTAGGGTTAGTAGGTTTTATTAATGTGGTGCAGGGGAGTTTTTTCCTCTTAGATTAGAAAACCCTTTCTAAAACACTACCATTGTACAAGACAGTTCAGACACCACACACACACACACACACACACACACACACACACACACACACACACACACTATCCCTTACCTAATCCTAGCTCATGGAAACACTGGTTTGCAGAAGCTAAATATATCCCCTTATCTAAGCACAACACTAATCCTTACCTGCAAACACACAGTCCCATTATTAATACAAATCTGTTTACCTTTTCTGCAACAGAGGTGTTTGGTAAAATGATCATTCAGTAAAATGTCTTCCCTTTATACTGTTTGAACAAATGGACATTTAGTAAAGTTACCAGAACTTTAATGCACACATGCTCTGAATGTTTACTGGTATGTGTAATTGTATACAAGATAAAACTGTTGCAGCATCTGAGTAGTACAATCTGCTAGTATTACTATCAGCAAATACTTGTTAAATCCATATTGACCAGCAAGTATCTGTCAGTGAAATTAATGTATACCTTAATCAGGCAAAACATCATTACACAGGTAAGCCATTCTCCACCTCCATTGTAACTTTTGTTGTGTTTAAGACAATTAGTGAATAACCGCACACAGTAATACTAATGTAGTAATTCAGAAAAACTCACTGATGTATGTAAAATTAATTTGTAGACTGCCTGTACACTTATAAAAATGTAAATCTGAAATATAAATTTATAAGTATATGCCAGCTGTGTCAAGCCAGTCTTTGCATTTTATATATCACAGGCTGTGAATGAAATGGACTCACTGGAATCACTTCTCTGCCCACGTTAACACACATACATTTGTACTTGTCTGGCTGTGGAGGGAAGAATATGTATGTACAGGGCAAAAATAAAAGTACAGATTGAAAGATGCAGGACTGAATCTTTAATAAAAAAAAAAAAAAAGCTCCTGGGAGGTTGCATTGCGGTATGAGCATAGCATAGGCATAGGTTCATACTAAGCTAAGTGCTCTTGTGAGCCATTTTAAGCCTAGCCAATTATTCCTTGTGAGACTCAAACCCAGCACCTTGTGTTTGTAAGACAAACACCTTAACCATTAGGCCACCATCCCAACCCTAGTAATGAAATGACAGAATGCTAAGAAAAGTGACGGCTCTAACCAGAGGTGGATGATGTTTTTTTTCTCCTGTGTAATAAGAATCTTAACAAGCACAGATTAAAATTTATTTCCATAAAGTCACGTTTATTAGTAGTGTCAAACATAAAATTATGTAGTGCAATGTACTACAAAGTTCATTAACTGGAAAGTCCAAAGCAATAAAATAGTAAATTTTTATTTGTAAGGTAGTACGCATATTTACAATACTAACAGTGGAAAAAGTACAAGAAATGCAACATGGTCTTTAAAAGTACCCACAGTATGAAGAGATGTGTGTTTATAAAGGACCATGTGAAAGTACACTTGATAACTTAGTGTATAGGGAACTGTTTTAAATATGTCCATTAGAGACATAGGAAGTAGACCGGGGGGGGGGGGGGGTTGTAAATCAGAAATTCACCCCTGGTCTGGCTCCTGTGTCTCTGATGGATAGAGGCAGTGAGTTAATCAACCCTTTTAAATCAGATATTAATCAAATTTGTTGGTCACATTTGGGTTGCAAGGCTAGGCTTTTAAAGGTCATAGTTGTCATTAGCCTAGTATACACCTATGAATTAGTTTAACTGTATGTGGCATAGATGCTATTGTGTAATGATGGTAATGTAAATATTCTTATATATCATATGCATCAAGTCCACTAAACCTGTTTTGTCATACTAGTGCACATTAAAGATTAGTAGCATAGGCATAGAGAGATAAATTCATGACTGTGATCCACAAAATCTGGGTTTCCTTAATGACTTAGACACATGATGAAAATGGCAGGGAAGGATGGGTATGCCCATCACAGTAGGGATGGTTCAGTCACTCTGGTTGACCATGCATACATCTGTGGAGGATAGTCCTCACACTGGAGTGGGGTGTTTGCTTACCTCAGACCTGTTTTTCAGTGGTCCATATGCCCAGTCAGCAATGAGTGGAGGGGAATTAGGACATACACACAAAGCTTTCATTTGTTGGAATGCTGATGAGGACTCAAACTTCCTGATGTCTGCCAAGATGAGAACCTCTGAACAGCTCTCACCTCAGGGAATCTAAAGGGATCCCACACTTTGGAGCTTTCTCTACCTCTGGGGAACGATTATCTTTGAGTCCAGTAGGGGGTGTCTTAATGCTTAACATGGCAAAAGGGTAAAATGACAGAGGAAAAAAAGGAATTAGCAGCACTCCTGCAGTCAACTGTTGTTGGTTAAACTTCATCTCTGTTAAAGAATTGGTGTGTAGTGATAGCCATAATTTGTGTGGAAGCTTACCAACAGTTTACACAGCCCTACTGTCCATTCCTTATCTATTCATTTACAGATGGAAATGGAATGTGTGTGTATTAGATACCAAATATGTGGTAGCAACTGAAAGCATTATCAGCAGTAGGTTATGGAAGGATGGGGAAGGCTGAATTTGTCACGGACAATAATGAGTATTTCTAAGCCATTTTTTAAATAAAAAGTTATGCTGGATACCTGTAACAGAGGCTGTCTGTGAAGTATTTCAGTCAGCTGATGGCTTTAGATGTGAGTTGCGGAACATACTAGTTTCAGGTGATCAAATACAAAGGCATTCACTCTTGGGGATTAAGACTAACATTGTAGTGGATTATAGAGGACTCCCCCCTCAACTACTCAGAGTTCTCGGTAAATTTAGATTTGAACTATTCTGGTTTCAGTCTTGCTGGTTTTGGTAAGTATTAGGCTGATATCAGTCTAACAGTAAACAAATGCTTGTCCTGACATTTCCTTCTGTTTCCTAAGAAATGTATTATTTCATTAATAATAATACTTATATTTCAAGTAATATAATTTCAGTTGTTAGTGTTAAGTTCCTAAACAGAAATAGTAAACTCATTTTAATTTCCTGTTATCACATAGAGTACATTGATGAATAAATACAAATTCAACAGTGATGTTGATTTCTTTTTTTACCTTTTAGATCAAGATGAATGTAGTGTACCAAACACGTGCTTGAATGGACTGTGCATCAATGAACCTGGTAGCTTTAAATGTATCTGCAGGCCAGGTTTCCAGTTAGCACCAACTGGTCGTTATTGCACAGGTACTATTATTCCATCTTATTTTTGTTGCTTTCTTACTGTTTTGGAAGTGTATTATAGATAGACTTTTCAGAAGTCTGGTGTAGTATAATAAAGTATTCACACTGCTGCATATTGGTGGTGAATTGCTGGTTTGTGGTTCCAGTATCATTAAAATACCATATAGGATGAAACATAAATTTACTGTTTTAAGTTACTGATTGTAGAAATAAACATTTAAATGTATTTTTATGTAATGTTGTGTTCTACATAATTCTCCATAGTTTGTTAAATTGATAAGGGATGATAAGAAAGAATGAACCATATGAATGGAGCATAAGAGATTTTGTTGTCTTCTGGTTAGAAACAATCTTTCTTTTAGTGATCCATATCAGAAAATAGTGCATTTTTACATCAAATTTAGCCTTGTAATTATAAATGTAATTTGGCCTAGTTTGCAGCAACTGTATTGCTACTATATTTAAAACATTATTGTTTGAATTAAAACTGTTCAACAGCCAAACACAGCTATTATTACTGCTTGTGACTGTAAATGTTCATCTTAGATTATTACAACCGCTCTCATATCTCACATGAAGCAATCTATTCCAGGTAAAATTTCAAAGCAGTACTTTGTGTCCCCTCAGTGTTAGGTTATGGCTGTAAAATGGAGCATAGCCCATGACATCTTCCATTCATTCTTTTTACTGCTGATGAATATATTAAGTCCTGTAATTTAGATTACATGTGGTTGTTATGTCCAAGTCATATCTAAGTGTCATAAATCTATGGCTGTTGTGAATTGAGCTCCAGCCTTTGAAAAGCTGAAACAGAGTCAGGTGAGTTATATGCTCTGATCTGCGTAGAAGCAGATTAAAACAAACATTTATCATTGCTATATATTGTGTGTATTGCTGATGGAGTTGGCAAGAGAGTGTGTTTTCAGGAGTACAAATTGTACGTGAATATTTGCTTTTTTAAAAACACATTAAATTGTCACTTAAGGCACACATACTTTAATAGCAAAGAAAATAAACCATATTAACATTTTCCATTTACATGTATTATATAGTATATATATTTTTGTTTTCTTTTTAACAATTGCCATTCACTCCAACATTACATAAATTGCTCAGTTCTTTCCTTCCCTTAAACCTAACTCATCTTCCTGAACATTATTCTGCATGTATCATTCCCACAAACTCCATTTATTTCCATGTAATTTGCTCCTTCCCTTTTCTAAAGATCCATCATTAGTTCTTTTATTTCTTTTAAAATATTCATTACTTCATTTACAGTCTATGTAGATTTTGATTCCAATTTTCCAGTAATTGCTTTTTTTTGGAAGCCAATAGCATTAAACATATTCATCATTTCCACTACTGCAGAAACCATTAGGCGAATCTATATTAGAAGAGCAAAAGTTTAAAATCGTGAACACTCTAAAGAGCAAAAATGCCGTACCTCAAAGTGCTTTTTTTGAGATTGCAGTACAGTGAAAATTGGAATATTGGCCCTTTCCTGACTCTAGTGTGATCTCAGAGTTGGAATATATATTTAGCGGGGGTGTGAGGGCACAACCCCCCCCCAATAATGATTTCGGGGTCCGGCATTTTCGCTCTTTAGAGCGTTTGCGATTTTAAACTTTCGGTCTTGTAATATAGACCCTCATTAGGCTGTATGGGTTATTTGTTGCCTAAGAAACAACAACTGGTCAGCTTCGAAAAGCTCTTTCTCCCCCAGTGCCTTCACTCTGACTGCTGATTGGTTAATCCCAAAGAGTGAATTCAGCATTCAGAGTGAATATTTCTTCAGTACTTTCTTGTATTGAGAAGAAGCACATTTCAGGCTTCGCAGGAGCAGCAGGTGGCCAAGAGTTTTAATTCTGGCAGATAAGTCCCTGCCGAACCTCACTTCATAGAAGCTATTAGAAACTATTGTCCTTTTAAGAAAAAGAATATATATTTTATTGTTTGACTAAAAGTGATATTTCCCCTTTAAGAAACCCAGAATTTTTTCACAGTGTTCGAAGTTTCTTGTCAGCTATCCTTAGTTACTA
Source organism: Protopterus annectens (assembly GCF_019279795.1). Lineage (NCBI taxonomy): Eukaryota > Metazoa > Chordata > Ceratodontiformes > Protopteridae > Protopterus > Protopterus annectens. The sequence goes on from NC_056739.1 coordinate 1,063,668,609, forward strand.
ATGTCTGTTAATCTAATTGGAGCTATTTGCATGAGAATTCATGTATTGCTTGTGTAAATTTTGATTTTTGGACAAAAAAAATGATTGTAGGGATGGGCAGGAACATATGTGCATGTGCAATGCTTATGCTCGCTTCATGACAACCTATCTGCTTTATTGTTTTTCTGTCAATGTATTTTAGTGTTTGAAAATGACACTGACATGGACTTTGTGTTCTGCTTGTCCTTTTTTCTTCTAAATGGACTGGAAAAAGTGTTGGAAAGTGTTGCAATTTTAAGTGTGCTGTTCATGGACATTCAGTGACAATTTATCTTTTGACGGACTGACTATCCAGCAACATTTGCCAGTTTTAGCTTCTCTTCCTTAGGTACTGCATGGATACATACTCCAGTCCTGCAGGTTCTTCTCCCACAATACTTAGAAGAAAAAATCTCACTTACTTAGGAGTCCTTGCCATTGTCGCTGACTCAGTCTATGCCTCCTCCGACAGTGGGTGAACCTGCAGTGGCTATTGGTTGTTCCTCAGACAACTCATTTACCTCTCCAGCTTCCTCTGAATGGTCCTTTCAGCCATCATGATCCAGGAGTCAGTTATGTCCTCTTCAGCTGCTCCATTGTCCAAAACAGGTGTAGGAGAACCATCTTGTCTATATCCGGGAGGCAGTCCAGCAGATCTTTTTTGGGGTAAGTGGGGCAAGAGACATTTAGACTGGGCAGATGTCCCTCCTTTGAGTCAGTCTTCTTTCACAGGGACTCCTATTAAGAAAAAAACAATACTTTTAAACATTGTTCATCTGAAGAATTAATTACATGTAAGAAAGCTGAATTTCATACCTTGACAAAGCAGGCATAGCAGATAATGAATGCTGGTACACAGACGTCATTGCAGGGAGTCACCCCTGTAAAATAATTATTGAGAAATCAGGGTCTGATTACTCTGATTTTGACAGAGAGAGGCTTCTTCTACATGTTCCCGAGCCCAGCTCTCTAATTGTGAGGAAAACTTTGATTCTTATCCTCACATGGAGGAGTTTTCCTTTAATCAGACCTTTTCTAGGATAAACGAGGTATTTTTATGGGAACAGATAGATGTTCCCCCTGAAATGAGTCGACATAATGATATGCTACAAATGGATACATCGAGTTACTGTCTCACCCCTCCTGTACCAATAGCCATGGAGGATATGTTGAATGCTGCCTGTACTTATCCTGATACCCAGCTGTCAATCCCTAACAAAGCACATAAGCTATATAAGGAACCGTGGGCATGTACGTGTAAATATATGCTTTGTCATTTGGACAGTCTGAAGGAATCAGCTTCCACTCTTCCCTCAGTTGAAAGTTTTTTTTTTTTTTTTTTTTAACCAAACTGTTTTTTCCCTTTCCCTGGTATTTAAACATGCTATTAAGATTGTGAATGACTATGCAGATGCTATACATAGGGCCACTGCTGCTGCTGCAGTGTTGAAAAGGTATGCTTGGGTACGTACCAGAAATTTGCATATAAGGTAAAGTCTGAAATCTTTGATTCGGCTTTAGATGAGAAGTTATTGTCTGGCCCTTTTCTGGCAGACAAATGCAAAAAAGAGATTGCTGTGGGGGGGGGTGGGGGGGGGGTTAACCAAAAAAGAGACCTTTTAGAAAAAGGGACAGAGGAATAGTAAGGAATGACTATGCCGGTGTTCCTTACCCTCTCCCCCGGCCAATATCTCTACATATCTGTTGCAAAAAACTGTTCTTCAACATTCTCCTTTGGCATAAGATCATTTCGGACTCTTGGGTGGTTAAAAATTGTGCAGGAGGGTTACTGATTGCACTGGATACAGTAACCTTCAAGGGGAATAGCTTCCCACCATCTAAACCAAATGGAATTTTTTTTCCTTAGGTCCTTCAGTTTTTGCGTACCCAGGGAGTCATTGAACTAGAGCCTTTAAGTCAAAGGGGCTAAAGCTTCTATTACTAAATGTTTCTAGTTCCAAAGACAGAGGCTTCTGGAGACCAGTACTAGACTTTTGATTTCTAAACATGTAAATGAAAGATCCAAAATTCAAAATGTTGATGTTACAGAGAATGTTACTTCTCATTCCACACACAAGTTACTAGAGAAAGCTAGACCTAAAAGATTTTTTATTTTTTATTTATTTTATTTTACATTTGTTGACCGGGCTAGTCCAGCTGGATTAATGTCCATTTTCAGTGGAGGCCCGGGGAGAAAAGCTCCAGAGGTTAAAAACAGTTATTGGAAATACATAAAAAGACAAAGTACAAATGTATTATACAAAGGGAAAAAAATGTAAGTACAAATATTAAAGATCTTAACTAATCAGAATCATTCTAGGTCAGAAACAAGTGAGGTCAGAGGTTAGCAACTAGCAAAACAATATAATAAGGTATCAAATCATAAACACAAACAATTCCTGTTTTTTTTTTTTTTTTTTTTTAGTGAGTTAAGTAATATTTACAATAAAGGGATAATATCTCAGTTGAAGTAGAAGATGAAATACAAGTGGATAAGAAAAGTTTATAACAAACATAAGGGTGCCAACAGGCTAGTCTGGGTTGGTACAAGAGCAAAGCCAGAATTTATTAAGATGTATTAAAAGTTGTTTCTTAAATAGTGGGAGAGTAGGCAAAGAGGACAAGATGCTTACTATTATATTCCCATAGCCGTGGGCTTCGGGAAATTTCTAAGGCACTCTGTTTCTGGGTTACATTATCAGGTCTCTGCATTACCCTTTGGTTTATATACAGTTCCAAGGCTGTTCACAAAATGTCTAGCCCCACTCATAGCTTATTGCAGACTGAAAGGTATTCAGATCTTTCCTTACTTAGACGACTTCCTTATCTTTGCAGAGTCCTAGTCCAGATGTCAAGGTTAGCTTGGGTTACATCTCCTGTGAATCATGTGGATTTAGAGATAAATATTGCAAAACTGTCTTTGACTCTATTTCATAAGATTGTTTCTGGGATGTCTTATAGATCTTTTTAAATAAAAAGGCAAGGTGGTTCTTTATCTGGATTTTTCCTGAACTTCTCCAGTCAGTCATAGAAAGACTTCTGCAAGAGAATTTCTCAGGATCTTAGGGTTCATGGCTTCTGTGATTCTTATGATATGTCTTTCCAGATTACATATGAGAAAGATATAATGGCTTTTTACACAAAAAAAAGACCTAGCATTTACATTATCTAGAGTATCACATTCTAGTTTGGGGCTTTATGAAAAGAGACAGCATATTCAATCAAACCCAAATCCTCTCCCTTCACTTCTCAAACCCTAAACCAATCTCTCACCACAGACATATCACATTTTGCTTAGGGAATGTTTTTAAAAAGGTAAAGGTGCAAAGTCTGTGGAATCCTTCAGACAAACCAAATCACATCATCTGAAAGAGACATTGGATGTGATTCATGCCTTGAAATCTCTCCATCACTTTTGGTCTCCAGGACCTCTTCAAATGATTACAGACAATACCACAGTCATGTGGTGTATAAGTAAGCGTGGAAGTAGAAGACTATACCTCCTATGCAGTTTGATATTGGTGGCTTAGGAATTAGCTCTTCAGCATTTCTTAACCCTCCAAGCATATTACATTCCGTAACAGCAAAACATAGTGCCAGACAAGCTGAGAAGAACTAAGACAGATCATCATGAATGGAAATGGAATAAGACGGTCTTCTAGGAATTGATCTAGTTGTGGGGAACACCTCAAATAGATCTGTTTACCTCCTTTCAAAACAGACAACTTAACATTTGATCCAGGGCTCTTTAGTGCCAGACAAGCTGAAAAGAACTAAGACAGATCATCATGAATGGAAATGGAATGAGACGGTCTACTAGGAATTGATCTAGTTGTGGGGAACACCTCAAATAGATCTGTTTACCTCCTTTCAAAACAGACAACTTAACATTTGATCCAGGGCTCTTTGCAAACAAGTCTGGAAGATAGATGCATTTTCATTCTCTTAGAACATAATGTTCCTTTATTTGTTTCCACCATTTCTATGGATATCCAAGGTAATTCTGAAGATCAAAAGGATACCCCAAAATAATTGTAGCAACACCCTTTTGGCCCAGGCTACATTGTTTCTACCTTGTTATGGAACTGGCCAAGAGCAAATACCACAAGCTTTCTCACAAACTGGATCAGCTCACACAAGATGGGGTAGGGTGGGGAGGGTTTGACAGACTGCCCTGGATAATTAAATTTTAATATGTTTTAGGGACTTATTTCACAAGAACCTGCAGCAGGTACTAAAAGAAAGCAATAAAACCTACTATTAGAAAATCCTATGTTGGGAAGTGGAAGTGATTTTGTAATTGGTGCCTAACCAATAACCAAGGACCCGTCAGGGATTTTGTACCACTGCTGTTGAAATATTTGCGTGAATTATTTCCCTATAGGGTAGGTGTGGTTAGTGGCAGTTAGTAGCCACAACTACCCTCTATTCCCATACTCTTTGTCTATAGTTGTAGATGGGATATAAAGTAGGGTTGCATCTACTTTGTATATTGATTGGTTATTTCAGGATTGTCAGACTCTTCTGTCTTTGTATGGCCTAGAAGGTCCTGAAGAAAGCTTCACTCTGACTGCTGATTTCCTTGTTAGAGATTAGCCTTTCAGCAGTCAGAGTGAAGGAGCAGGTGGAGCCAGAGATTTTTAAAGCTGGCCGGTTGTTGTTTCCCAACTGCCCACATACAACCCATATAGCCTAAGGGCTACTGCAATGCTAAGGAATTTGAGCATCTACTGTTATGGGTAATTGCAACTTATGCAACTGTACATTCTACCACAGATTGTCAGAAGAAACTGTTTATGCTGGTATCTTTGCATATTTCTTAATGTATGCCTTGGTTGCTTCCCCATGGCCATGTTTGAAGCATGCACATAGTGTGCGCTATTGATTAACAAATCCTGCTGTGGAACTCCAGTTCATTTGCTTATTTGTACTTTCATAAAATGAATACAGTCTGTTCCTTCCAGTTTCTCTTGTGCAGGAGAAAGTCGTAGGAGCCAATGTTGTCTGTTTTCATCCGATTCAGCCATGAGGATATTGGATACAGTCAGGTACATCTTCGGCAACAACCCTGAAGCTTCTTGGTTCCAGGGCTCTGACTCCTTCCCTACTTATAATTCCCTCCATTTCACCTTAGTACCTCAGATCCCGATTGCTGCCTGAAGACTATGGTTGCATCTCTGTGGGCTCATCAATACCTGTAACCTTTTTTGCATTTTTCTATTACTGAGTACTCCTACCTCTGCCAAGAGATTTATCTCTCTAGTTTCTTGGGTTTAGAATTAAAATTAGTATTAGAACTAAATTTTGTTTGATAGTATAGGCTTGTTAGGTTGCTAGGTAATACAGTGTGTTGAATTGTGTCTTTTTCCATAACATAGGCTTTAGTATAGTGTTTTAAAAATGTTAGCATAGTCTGTTTACTGTGTTTGCTGTTTCATTTGTTAACTATATATATATTTATAGATGTAGATATATAAATATGTACATATACATATATATTTTGTAGAGTGTATGTGTTAATGTTTGGTATAGATAGAAGTAATAGTTGAGGAAAATATGTCTAACAGACAGGGGTTTAAAAAGTGTTCCTAATGTGGACATAAACTCCCTACCCCCAAGATCCACATACATTGTGTGTTTATTGTTTGGGCACTGTCCATCCAGACTCTCCATGTCAGGCTTGTGCCTCATTTAGTTCTGTGACACTCCAGACCAGGAGGGAGAAGCCCATAGTTATGGGCCTTCTTCCTTCACATACAGGGTCTGCAGTCACTGCAGCTTCTACATCCTCTGTTGCCTCTTCTCCAGCCAACGAAGATAAGCAATTTAAAGACAAGGGGAAGAAAAAAAAAGAAAAAGTTGAAAGAAGAAGATAAATTGGATTCTAAAAGGTCAGAGAAACATTCCCCATTCCAAGAACTTTGCTGCTGTTAAAGAACTTTTTGGTGCCCCAAGTAGATATGACCCCATGTTAAGATAAGTTAATTTATTAATAAAAAAAAATTCACAAACACCAAAGTACGTGAACAAGACGTAACTCTCAATTATCAAAACCCTTTCCCTTAGGAACAAAATGATATCTCATGCCTACAAGCTCTTGATAAACATCAGATATCAACAATCGCTCTTATACTCCAATTACTGGGATGACATTCAAGGTGAAATTTTTGAGTCCAAATATGAAGCTATTTGGAATACCCTTAATCTAATCCCTTTCAAGAATTTGACTTATACCCAACTTATGATCAATAATAACTCCTACTATACTCCTACTATACTTCTGCGGTTCTATTAAAAATTGGGTACAGCAAAAACCTAACATGTCCTTTTTGTTCCCTCCAGCATGCAAATTTACTCCACATCTTTTGGAGTTGTAAAAATATATATAATTTATCGTGCTGTCTTAGAGCTCAATTGGAAAAAATCAGGTATGAGAAGACCACATTTTTTGGCAAACCACAATCCTGATTATTCCTAAACCTCCTCATCTTGTTGACATTTTGTTCAGTGAGACTTCTGAATGACTGGGTAGGAAATGCCACCAAACATGATCTTGAATACCTCCACTCCTGGGGGTAGAGTGTAATCTCAGACTGACCAGGTCTGGAGACAACTGGGACTGAGAAGGTGAAAGATGGACCCAGGAAACTGTCAGCTCTGACCATCAAGGTATTTTCAGATCCGTCCCAGATAGCAGCATCGGATATGGGGAATGTCGGAGACACATCTTAATAACTGTGTGTGCTCTTCTCAAATACTTTATAGCTAAGAACTGGGTAAATCCCTCAGTAATCTCTTGGGATAATTTTAAAAGTATGGCAATTAAGTATATATCTGCACATAAATTTTGTTCTAACAGTAAAAAGAAAAAAGACTATTTCCAGAAATACTGGTGCAGTCTCTTTGACTTAATTCAGTAAAATAATTGTAATACAACAATCACTACTATTAACAGAATCTGTGAAGACCTTTGTGTTTGTACTTTTTAGTTCTGTAACAAATGAATGCTGCTGATAATCTGTTGTCTATCACACTATTATGATGTCCCTTTACACACTTGTTAAGGCATCCAGGTTGTAAATAGTTGTAAATATTGTGAATAGTGTTCTCTCACAATATACCCCATTTTTTTTCTTTATTCTACTCATTAATCAAACGTCCATTATTTCTTCTAACCATTGCTAATTCTCCTGTTAAATATGGGCAAATTATATATTTTCTTGTTCATAGGTAAGTACTAGGCTATTGACCCAAGGGCCTAAGTAAGCCTAGCCAACAAAGTTCGCTGGCTTACGCCAACCCAAGAAAGTTAATTTCCTGTGCCCCTGTCGATCAGAGCCACAGAAATGATCCCTGGGGTATATTTCCTATTTCCCATCCACTCATCAAGATTTTTCTTGAAGAGGGTGTTAATGAGGACCTTTACTTGACATAGATGGGTAGCTTGTTCCAGAGTATGGGAAGTCTCTGGGACAGGAATCTATCCCTCCAGCATGTCCTGTTTATTGTGGTGACAAGGTGTAGGTCCCTAGAGTATGTAGCTCAGAGGGACTGGGATTTCTTTAGGTGTAGCATGTCCAACAGCTCTAGGTTTGACATAGCTTTATATGTTAGGCAGAGATCACCTCGGAGTATGCGATATGCTACAGAGTAAAGTTGGAGTTTTTTGAGACGGTCAGTGTAGGGCATTTGTTTGAGGCCAGTAATCCTCTTTGTGAGGTACTTCTGTGGCCTTTCCAGCTGCTGCAGATGTCTTGTGAAGTACATTCCAAAAGGGACGTTGTACTCTGTAGTGGGTCTAATGAGTGCTGAATAGAGGGGAACAATGACCTCTTTTTTCCTGGATGAGAACCCTTTTGTGATGAGGTGTGCCACATAGAAGGATTTCCTGACTACTGTTGCAATGTGATTATCAAAGAAGAGACTACTATCCACCTGGGTCCCAAGGTCTCTTATCACATATTCGGCGTTAAGAAGACTGACGCCTATGTGGTAGTTCATGGGTACAGAGTTTTTACCAAAGGGGATAACAGTGCACTTTTTGGCATTGAGCTTGAGGCCATGGCTCTAACACCAAGCATCTGTCTCAGTGAGGCCCTTCTGTAGGATGTCCACATCATTTGGGGACTCGACTATAGCTCCTAGTTTGCAGTCATCTGCGAACTTCGTTAACCAGAGGCCTTCTGTGTTAGCCTGTACTTCAGAGAAGTACATACCAAACAGGAGAGGTCCCAGGACTGAACCCTGTGGTACTCCACTGTCACTGGTTTGAAGTCAGATTTGGAGTCTGCAGCTTTTACAGTGTGGGTTCTGTCAGTGAGCCACTTGGCAACCCATCTTGTGACATAGGGATTTATACCTAGTTTAGTGAGTTTAGCTATAATTCCAGAATGGGGGATGGTGTCGAAAGCCTTGGCAAGGTCAAGATAGGCTGTGTGAACCACCTTACCCTCATCTACGGCTTTGGTGACTGCCTCAAAGAAGTCGACCAGGTTCAGGAGGCATGATCTGCCTTTCACAAACCCGAACTGGGTGGGGTCCAGAGTTTGGAGGTTGCCAATGTCTTTGTTTATGAATTCCATGATGATATGTTCCATGGCCTTGCAGACCAGGCTCATCAGGCTAATAGGGCGGTAGTTCCCAGGATCAGTGGTGGCTTCCCCTTTGTGGAGCGGGATAACTGTTGCTGTACACCATTCAGTGGGCACAAACCTGACATGAGGCTATGATTGAACATGGTGGTTAGGTGGGGAGCATCGCATTAGTTTCTTATAAGGGGGTCTCTTCACTACTTTCTATCCCTAAAGTTCATGTTTTTGATACAGCTACCTTGGGTGTTTAGGATAGAAGTATTTCCTTTATCACCTTTTATTTTTATTTTATTTTTTCTTTTCTTTTTTATTGCCTTGCTATGATAGAATATGTCTGCTTGTTACATGGTTGCAATCCTTTTGTATAGCAAGACTGATAATTGTATATAATGTATTATGTTGTGTCTTGATATGTTTCTGCTTTTTTTCCTGTTATAAATGTTGCAAAACTAATACAAATGATATTTGAAAAAAAAATGAGATGATGAGGAAGTGTTTTAGAATGCAGTTCTGTCAGTACCATTACCTGGGAACATACTCAGTCTAGGGACAGCTATGCCTCCTCGTCCTTCTCTGGACCTTGAACAGCAACAGCATCCCTTCCTTTTTCAACTCTGATTTGTTTTGATCTGGAAGAGACTTGGAGCCAAAGCTTTGGGGTTTGGGTTCAAGGGTTTGGGTTGATACAGAAGGTGTGGGAACCATCCTTCACCTTGGAGCCTTGGCACTGGATAACTTAGCTCCAAAATCAGCTTCAGGGTTGAGACCCATTGGCTCTGAGGTATCTGTTCTGTCTGAGAATAGGAGGAAGTCTACAGAGCTGATGGCAACTTTGGCCTTCGAGGCTTTTGAAAGGGTCCTATTTATGCTGAGAGAAAAGGTTCTTCCATCCAGTTCAGTTCCATCCAAATGCCAGCAGGACTCAGCTTCTCCTTCCCATCACTGTGTCAGATAGGAACAATTGGTACCACAGGCTTCTCAGGCTGCATGCTATATGTATTAGCTCGTAGTCTGATTCTGAGCCTTCTGATCTCCTACCTGAACCAGTTTATAAGAAGCAGACATGCAAGCGGAAGCTCATAGACTCTTCTCCAGAGTCTTTCACTGAAGACACAGACAAGGATGAATGTAAAGGCTTTCCTAGACTCCCATCAGAAGATGTCATCTTCTGTGCGACCCTTGAATTGATGAATCAGAGAGGTGGATGGTTCACTGATAACCCTTCACCAGGTCAGTCTGTGTTCCTGGAAGCCTTTGGCTTTGGATCAACATTGTCCTAAGTGGTGCCCCCATTGCCCCCCCCCCCCATTAACTTTATGGCTCAACAGGCATGGAAGGAGCCTGATGCGATGAAACCCATCTCAAAAGAACTGACAGGATATTGGCAGCACTAAAAGAAAGAAAACATTAAAGCAAAGGTCCACCGGTGGATGCAATGGAGGTAGCGGCAGCAACTAAAAAGGCTCTGTCTGAGGAACGTTCCTCGATCCATCCCCCAACAGGGAGTCTAGGACTATGGGCTGATTTGGGAAATTGTTATATGCTTCAGCAACTTTTGCACTTAGAGCACTGAATTATTTGACCCACATTACTAAATTTCAGAGAGACCTGACCAACGAGCTTTCCAAGTCTCTCTCATGTAACCTGCCTGCAGATGTTCGGAAGACCTTTGACTACCATCTTTCTACCCTTCAGTCTGCTTTCAACATAACCATGCAACTGCTTTTTAATGCAGCTGATGGCATGGCTAGAGCAGCAGGTACTGATATTACCATGAGTCCACATGACTGGATGCATTGCTGTTATTTTGCGTAAAACTTAAAGACATCCTTCATCAATGCCCCCTATGATGGCTCTACTGGCTCCACTCAGTTTGGACCAGAAGTAAAAGACATGCTAACCAAGAGTCAGCAAGATGGTAAGATTCTCTCTGCACTGGGAATCTGTTTCTTCACTCCTCATGGAACCTTTTTTTTAGGAATCAAAGGGCTAGGAAGAAAATGTGGTTCCATAAGTCAGAGAGTTCTTATCATGATAACTCTAGGGGTAGACCTTCTCAGGACAGGGGTGGAGGCAACTTCAGTAGACATCACCCTGGGGGCAGAGGCAGACTGCAGAACTAGTGCTTTTGTAGCCCCTTTACCAGGAAGCCCTTTCAATGTCCCTGAAGGGTTGCCCTACTGCTGCACTCTAGAGGCAGTTGGGGGGTGTTGTCTTTACACCCACAAGCCTGGCAAAATATAACAACAGATTCATTGGTGCTAAACATAATTTCCAGAAGCCTTTCTATTCCCTTTTCTCTTCTTCCAGTATAGACAAAGAAAGTTTCCAGTGTTCCACTCAGTCAGTGTGAACTCACAGCAACAGAAATTTCCAAGCTGCAGCAGAATTTTCCAAGCTCCTAAGAAAAAGAGTCATCCAGCTGGTCCCGCAATGACCAGTTAGAGTCTGGAGTATAGTCAGGGTTCTTTTTAGTACCCAAGAAAACAGGGGAATTCATACCCATTTTGGACCGGAGTCATTTAAACCAACTTGTGAAACAGACAAAATTCTGGATGGTCACAATTCATCAATCCATTGTACTTCTCCTAAGGAAGGATGATTGGATGTGCTTCATAGATGTCCAGGATGCATGTTATCATGTAAAGGTAGGAAAGCTTTCAAGGAGATTCCTCCATTTCTGGCAGGGGGCCAACCATTATCATTTCAGAGACCTGCCGTTTGGTTTCACGTCAGCACCCAGGGTGTTTACCAAGATAATGGCAGTGTTGGCAGTGCATCGTCACCTACTAGGAATCCATTTTTTCCTGTATCTCGACTATTGGCTCCTAATCACTACCCCTAATGTCCTCTTATCACATCTTTTGGACCTTTAGCTCTATGTGATGCAAGATCTAGAGACCATGGTCAACATAACCAAAAGTCATCTTATCCCTACTCAGCAGATAGAACTTATCAGATGCCACCTGAATTCATGTTTATAGATTGCAAAACTTCCTTTCTCCAGATTGCTGTCTGTGTACCTTACAGCCACTGAAGTGCTACATCACTGTTCTTCTCTGGCAAGACTAATTCTTCGACTCTTTGATCTAATGGCTTCTACAGTCCTCATGGTTACACTGGCCAGATTTTACATGAGAGTGCATCAGTGGACTCTAGAGGTGACTTGGTCCCAAAACATTCATCCGCTACATACAATAATTCATCACAATTGAATCTGCAGACAACACATCTCCTGGTGGGTAAAATCACCTTCAATGACAGAAGGACATCCATTCCAGATATATCCACTTGTGACTGTAGTAACCACAGACACATCCGTTCTATGGTGGGGCAGGGAAGCATTTGGAAGGGAAGACGGTCCAAGGTACTTGGTCGTACACAGAAGTCAATTTTCACATCAGTATCTTGGAGATGAGGACAGTTTTTCTTCTGTTGTAGGCATTCCAGGATGTCCTTCCCAAGGATGTGATTGCTGTACACAGCATGTTGGTAGTCTGGTACATCAAACTGGGAGGATCGTACTCATTTCCCCATGTCAAGAGGCCATGAGGGTTTGGCAATGGGCAATATCTTCTCACCGCTTTCTGATAGCAATGCATATACTGGGGATGTACAGTGTACTGGCAGACAAACTGAACAGAACTTTCGTAATGCATGACAAATGCTCACTCGCCCCAACAGTGACAACCAATATTTTTCATCACTGGGGCCAACCTTGCTGCTATCTCTTTGTATCCTACCTTAACAACAAATGCAACCGTTACTTTGTCCTGATCCCTCTGCAGGGACAGTCACCAAGGGATACTCTAATCTATAATGTAAGAGTGTTCAATCTCGCCGTTTGTTCTTACACATGGGTTCGGAGCTGATCCTCGGCTCCGAGTCGGCCGAATTGCAAAGCTCTGAATCTCAGAGAAGCTTGAGACCAGCCCATATCCCACAATCCTCCCTGCCATTACTCAGATCTAGTTTGCCTCTGCAACAGATCGGATCGACGAGAGCTCGGACCAAATAGAAACTTGAGTTGTTGTTGATTTCTTCAGATAAGAATTCAAATTTTTTTCTTGTTGATACTTCCTTATAGTTAGTAGTTATTGTAGAAGTGCTGTGTGTGTGATATATATATATATATATATATATATATATATATATATATATATATATATATATATATATATATATATATATATACATATATACATATATATATATATATATATGTATATATATATATATAGATATATATATATATATATATATATATATATATACATACCCATTTTTCTTCTTCAGGCACCCTTCTGGCTTAACCTTTTTTTCTTGGGTGTGGATTTTTGTGAGAGTTATATATATAACCTGTTTAGTATACATATATTGCTAGGATTAGTAATTTTTTTCCTGTTATTATAGTTATTGTCATTGTAACTGTACAATGTCAGAAAAAGCCAAATCTGGCTTTAAAAGATGTCAGTGTGGGCAGAAAATGTCCATTACTGACAATCATGCTTCCTGTGTCTACTATCTTGGACCTCTCCATCTCCAAGAGGATTGCTCTATTTGTCATTCCTTTAGCGGGAGGGTCATGACAGATAGACGCAGGAAGCTTATTGACAGAGGATTGTTGAAGCCGGCCTTCCAAGAGGCTTTGGACAAGTCGGATCAGGCTTCTAAATCCTCGAAGGGGTCAAAGATGTCGGAGCCCATGTCATTGGCTCCGAGTTCATCTTCTCGGGTTCGTTCGCCGGTTCCACATATCTTGGGGCCGAGCATCGAACATTTATCTTTTACTGAGCCCCAGATCTTGGAACTGGTGTCGGAACTGCCACCACCGTCCATTCTTCGGTCGGTGCCATCTTTGGCTCCTTCGACCTGTTCTTCTAGACCCTTATCTGACACAGATGTGGATCGTGTCGTGCAGAAACTCATGGAGAACACGGCCCTTTCCAAGTTAATTGCAGTTTCCTCCCAGTTGGTGTCGAAACTAGAAGGCCTCCCCATATCTCCAACGGGTCCTCTTTCGAGACCCATCCAGATCTCGGAGCCGGGAGAAGATGACCTGATGATAGTGGAGCCCTCGATGCCGAAACCGTCCATTGCACGATCGACACCTTTGACTTCAACTCCTTCGGAACCGTTAGGGGAGTCGGGGAGCCGACGGTCTTTGCTCGATTCCGGGACTGAGAGTCGTACCGACCTGTCGGTGCCGACTCTCCCTCTTGGGGCCTCTGCACAGACTGGTTCGGCTCCATCCTCGGGGTCGGAGCCCACGGCACCTGGTTCTGGGATGCTTCCGTGTTCTTCGGAACCGGGGGAGCCCTTAGCCAGGTGTTCGGGGGCCTTTGACCTTATGAGGAAGGTATTGTCTGCACAGACAACCACATCATCAGGGGAATCTTCTTCTTCCCCAAAAGGGCCACTTTCTGTTTCTGCTCCCACGATCCATCCCAAGCATCGAGCCCAATTGCCTCAGCCACCCACAGAGGGTTCCCCCTGTTCCTTGGAGGCCTCACCAGAAGCCACCTCTGATGAGGTCCCAAGGAAGCGGTTGTGCAAGAGGAGGCACATAGATTCCCCACAGGAATCTCTAACGTCTGACACCGACTTGGATGAGGCAAAGGGGTCCCCCAAATCACCCTCGGAGGATGTGTCATTTGCAGACATCCTGGAGATCTTGAAACAGAGGGGTGATTGGCAGTCCCTAGCCCCCTCTGAGGACGAGTCAGTGCTGCTGAAGGCTCTTGGGGCTCAACCTTCTACCTCCTGGTTGACCCCGCCCTTTGATGAATTAATGGATTTGATTGCTCGAAGGGCGTGGGAGACACCTGACACAGTGGAACCAGTACCTAGGAAACCAAACAAGTTCATCACTGCCCCCCAAGATAAATCTTATCTCACCAAGGGAGTCCCTGTCGACGCTATGGTGGTGGCGGCAGCCACGAAAAAGGAGATGTCTGAGTCTTCCTCATCTGTTCATCCTCCTAATAAGGATTCTAGGACTATGGACAGATATGGGAAGCGCATTTTTAGTTCAGCGACTTTTTCCATGCGTTCGCTAAACTACCTGACCCATTTCACACGTTTGTAGAGGGATCTCATCAAGGAGCTGACAGATACCCTCCAGGCTAACACAGATGCTGCTGTTTCAGATAAGGTAACAGCACAACTTAATACCCTCACATCCATAGTAAACTCATCCATGAGGCTCATCTCGTATGCAGCCGAGGGATCGAGTAGAACCGCAGCTTCAGCGATTGCTCTTCGAAGACAATCATGGATGCGGCTGTGCTCCTTTGCGGAAGCCTTCAAGTCTTCCTTTGCCAATGCCCCTTTTGATGGTGCCACACTCTTTGGGCCCAAGGTTAAGCAGACTCTCACTCGGTGCAAGCAAGAGGGAAAGACCCTGTCTGCTGTCGGGGTCCGTTTTTCCGCTCCTTGCTTTTTTCCCACTTTTCTGAGAGTTAAAAAAGTTCAGTTACAGGCTTGCTGTTCCTGAACTGTTTGAAAGTTTCTGTGAGGCCATTTTTGCTTGGGCTGAAGGAGGGTCTCTGTGTTCATCAGTGGCAGTGACTAACATTGAGCAGCTTCCCTGCCCCCAGAGAGGTGGTTACTGACTTGAAACTGTAGTTTTATTGGCCACTAGGGGTCATTTCCATAACTCCTTCATCTTCCTCTCTTAAAACCTAGTTGCCTCGTGGTTTGAGTGTCTTTTCAGGCTTGTTGGCTGTTGGTGAAGCACCCTCCAAGAGGAAAAACCGCTGAGAGAAGAAGGGAGCCACTTTTGAGATTTTAAGTATTTTTCTCTGTTTATTTGCTAAGTTTTTCTGCATAGCTGCCTAGCTTGAGCATTTTCTGGCTTGTTAAACTTGATTTCTGTATTAGTAGCTGTATTTAGAGCACAACCAAAAGCTGTTTGCTGAATTTCCTGTTTGCACTTAATTTTAAATCGTTTTTTTCTTAAAACTTGCATATTTTCTGTCCTTGACCTAGCACTCTTGTGTGGGGTCATTTACTGCACTGTTATAACTTGATATTACTTGTGAACCTCTGCTATCTCTGTAAAAAACAAAAACAACAAAAAAAATCTTGCTTTTTTCCCACTTTTCTGAGAGTTAAAAAAGTTCAGTTACAGGCTTGCTGTTCCTGAACTGTTTGAAAGTTTCTGTGAGGCCATTTTGCTTGGGCTGAAGGAGGGTCTCTGTGTTCATCAGTGGCAGTGACTAACATTGAGCAGCTTCCCTGCCCCCGGAGAGGTGGTTACTGACTTGAAACTGTAGTTTTATTGGCCACTAGGGGTCATTTCCATAACTCCTTCATCTTCCTCTCTTAAAACCTAGTTGCCTCGTGGTTTGAGCGCCTTTTCAGGCTTGTTGGCTGTTGGTGAAGCACCCTCCAAGAGGAAAAAACGCTGAGAGAAGAAGGGAGCCACTTTTGAGATTTTAAGTATTTTTTCTCTGTTTATTTGCTAAGTTTTTCTGCATAGCTGCCTAGCTTGAGCATTTTCTGGCTTGTTAAACTTGATTTCTGTATTAGTAGCTGTATTTAGAGCACAACCAAAAGCTGTTTGCTGAATTTCCTGTTTGCACTTAATTTTAAATCGTTTTTTCTTAAAACTTGCATATTTTCTGTCCTTGACCTAGCACTCTTGTGTGGGGTCATTTACTGCACTGTTATAACTTGATATTACTTGTGAACCTCTGCTATCTCTGTAAAAAACAAAAACAACAAAAAAAAATCTTGCTTTTTTCCCACTTTTCTGAGAGTTAAAGTTCAGTTACAGGCTTGCTGTTCCTGAACTGTTTGAAAGTTTCTGTGAGGCCATTTTTGCTTGGGCTGAAGGAGGGTCTCTGTGTTCATCAGTGGCAGTGACTAACATTGAGCAGCTTCCCTGCCCCCAGAGAGGTGGTTACTGACTTGAAACTGTAGTTTTATTGGCCACTAGGGGTCATTTCCATAACTCCTTCATCTTCCTCTCTTAAAACCTAGTTGCCTCGTGGTTTGAGCGTCTTTTCAGGCTTGTTGGCTGTTGGTGAAGCACCCTCCAAGAGGAAAAAACGCTGAGAGAAGAAGGGAGCCACTTTTGAGATTTTAAGTATTTTTTTCTCTGTTTATTTGCTAAGTTTTTCTGCATAGCTGCCTAGCTTGAGCATTTTCTGGCTTGTTAAACTTGATTTCTGTATTAGTAGCTGTATTTAGAGCACAACCAAAAGCTGTTTGCTGAATTTCCTGTTTGCACTTAATTTTAAATCGTTTTTTCTTAAAACTTGCATATTTTCTGTCCTTGACCTAGCACTCTTGTGTGGGGTCATTTACTGCACTGTTATAACTTGATATTACTTGTGAACCTCTGCTATCTCTGTAAAAACAAAACAACAAAAAAAATCTTGCTTTTTCCCACTTTTCTGAGAGTTAAAAGTTCAGTTACAGGCTTGCTGTTCCTGAACTGTTTGAAAGTTTCTGTGAGGCCATTTTGCTTGGGCTGAAGGAGGGTCTCTGTGTTCATCAGTGGCAGTGACTAACATTGAGCAGCTTCCCTGCCCCGGAGAGGTGGTTACTGACTTGAAACTGTAGTTTTATTGGCCACTAGGGGTCATTTCCATAACTCCTTCATTTGTCCTCAGAGGAGTGGTTTAAGGCAGTAACTTGTAGTTTATTGGCCATTTTGGGTCATTTCCTGTCTTTTCCAGCCCCTGCTATAAAGACGCTTTAGCGCGATTAGCGATTTAGCCCGATGAAGCGGAGTTGCTACCGTTGCACACTAGGGCAGCCGGTTAAGCAGGTTTAAACTATTCGGCTACCTAAAGTCCACTCTTCAAATTTTCCCTTAAAACTACCTTCCTCGAACTATACTACTGATCTAATCAGCTTATCCTATAATTAAAAAGATCATCTCTACTTGACTCCGAGTAGACTATTCTCTATCTGTTAAACGTAGCACTTGCTCCTACAGTACTTATTACCTTGATACGGCACTCTTGTCATAGATAGTACCCCAAAAAGGCAACCACCCATTTCTCGGTCACCCACACACCCCGGAATCCTTTTTAAAGTTTTTTTGTCTCTTCCTTCTAGCATGTCGAGGGATCAGTTGCTAGTGTCCTCTCCTGCTCAGCTGGTTAACCTGGAATATTGAGGCAATGTTACAATTGCCTCATGTACACAGACAACCCTCTCCTCCTCCCACAAAACACAAATACATGTGAGAGATGCAACTATACGGCCAAACTGGAGGCTGAGCTCTCTCAACATAGGACTGGCAAGACCAGTCAGGAGAAGAAGGTTACCACACACACTATAGACCCAGTCTCACATAGTACCATTACAACCTCAAATCATACACATAAACACACAAAGACATACTCGGAGGCTCTGATCAAAAATCTACCAAAACAGCAGAGGCCACCAAAGCAGACACCCAAACAACCACCACCTCAGAACACAACACCTGCAACACATAGACCTCACAGTCAGAGTGTCAAACAGTCACAGCCCTTAAGGCCAAACACAATGCCAGACACACTAGTCATTGGTGACTCCATAGTCAGACACACTGACGTCCCGCCACCAGACTGAGTAAGGAGAAGGTCACAGTAAGCTGCCTGTCGGGCGCTAGAATCCGCCACATAACGCAAGCACTCAGGTCTCTCAACAGCAGGTACAAATATGACTCAGTCATTGTCCACGCTGGTGTAAACGACCTGAGACGCACCTCCTTGGACTACATGAAAAGAGACATTGAGGAGCTCTCTGATTATGTAGCCCAGGCAGGTATGACCCTGACCTTGAGCAGTATCCTACCTTCACCAAGAATGATGCCACAATACAGAGATAAGATGATCAGCTTTAACAATTGGCTTAAACACTGGTGTCATTCAAAGGGGATCCAGTGTCTGTCTGCCTGGGATGACATGCTGGACAAGCCACGCTGTTTCAAGGGACGGCTTGCACCTGTCACCCCTGGGATTCGGATATTGGCAAAGGCTCTTGCCACCCCATAGTGTCTTTTTAGGCAAGGCTCAAATTCTAAACCTACCACCCTAGAACACAAAAAGGAAAAACTAAGGGTAATGCTGCTCAATGCCAGAAGTCTAAATCTCAAAATGCACGCACTCGAGGCCCTTCTCAGTATGGAGAACATCGATGTCTGTGCTGTGACAGAAACCTGGTTCAAGGCTCCTGAGAGCACCCCAGCACTATCAGGTTTTACCTCATATCATGCTCCGCCCCAAAATCCGGACAATACCAAGAAAGGAGGGGGTATCCATATTCATCAAGGACACCCACACCTCAAGACTGGTGGCAACGCACGATGCATCGGAGACCATCCAGGTGCAAACACCATCATACTAGGTGACTTCAATTACCCTAATATAGACTGGGAACACTACTCAAGCCCAAACACCCTAGCCCAAAAGTTCCTGGAATTCATAAACTCAAATGCCATGGAACAACTAGTCACCATCCCCACAAGAGGAGATAACATACTTGATCTCATCATCACGAACATGGGAGCACAATGTTCAACACTGGAGGTGTACCCCTCACTGGTGAGATCAGACCACAAACTAATCTCGCTGGAGGTCCTCATCCCACCCCCACCTGAAATAAAAAAGACCACAGTAAAGAACTTCTCAAAAGCGGACTTCACACTTCTAAAGACTAGTGTGGTCTCCTTTAAGGCCCCGCAGCCGGCGGAAAACAGTACTCAAGCCGCTGAATCACTTACAAATGCCTTCTACCAGCACCTGCAGGACTGCATGGATAAGGCAATCCCAAGCAAAACAAAGACTCTTTGTACCAAAGGCAAGCGTCCAGTCTGGTGGACCCCAGCCATAAACAAACTCTACAACAAAAGGAGGAAGCTACTACAAGATAGAGCAAAATCCTTAAAAGGTAAGACACCCTTGATCACTATAAGTAAAAACTAAGAGCTCTCATAAAATCATCCAAAGCAAATTTCGAGATAAAAATAGCTAAAGACTCAAAAGACAATCATAAGGCCTTCTTTAGCTATGTTAGAAACCTGGGAGGAAACTCCCAGATATGCTCAGAGCTAGTTCAAAATTATGTGAAGATTACTGATCCTACAGACATTGCCAACATACTGGCTGACAGGTTCAGTGCAAACTTCTCCCCTCCCCAAAAGGAGAGATATCTATACCAAAGGATTGCAGCCCCCGCAAACATCTCCAGCGCCCAAGTGAGAACTGCTCTCTCGAAAGCAAAAAACACAGCATCCATGGGACCTGATGGTGTCCCCGGCTGTGTGCTCCATGAACTCAATGAGGAATTAAACCCACAGCTAGGACAGCTGTTTAATCAAAGTCTTACCTCTGGATACGCACCCAGGAGTGGCGCACTGCAACTGTGGTACCACTTCACAAAGGCGGTGCCTCCACCGACCCTGGAAATTACCAGCCCATTAGCTTGACAAGCCTTATCTGCAAAGCCATGGAGAGGATCATAATGGACCTCCTAAATAAAGACATAGGGAATTTGCAGACTTTGGATCCAACCCAGTTTGGCTTTGTCAAAGGCAGATCATGCCTTTTAAACTTGGTTGACTTTTTTGAAACAGTCACCAAAGCCATTGATGAGGGAAAGGCAGTCCATACAGCCTACCTCGATCTGGCTAAGGCCTTCGATACAATACCCCACTCGGGTATCATTGAAAAACTCATCAGCTTAAATGTCAACCCATACATCACAAGATGGGTTGCAAACTGGCTGAGTGACAGAACCCACAGGGTCAGAGTTGCTGGCGCCATGTCAGACTCAAAGCCTGTCACAAGTGGTGTCCCACAGGGCTCAGTCCTGGGCCCACTCTTGTTTGGCATCTACTTTTCCAAGTACAAGCAAACACAGGAGGGTTATGGCTGACAAAGTTTGCAGATGACTGCAAACTGGGCGCCATAGTAGAAAACACATCTGATACAGATATCCTTCAGAAGGGTCTCACAGAAACGGATAACTGGTGCCAGAGCCACGGCCTAAAGTTAAATGCCAAAAATGCATAGTCATACCCTTCGGGAAAAACAAGGTTACCCCTAGCTACCAAATAGGTGGCAATCCACTGAGCACAGAAGAAGTTATCAGGGACCTGGGGACCCAGGTTGATAGTAGTCTGTCATTCGACACCCATGTAGCTAAAGTAGTTAGGAAGACCTTCTACATTGCCCACCTTATCATGAAGGGATTCTCATCTAGATCAAGGAGGTCATAGTCTCCTTTACTCATCACTCATTAGACCAATGATTGAGTACAATGCCCCATTCGAATGTATCTGACCCGACACTTGCAGCAGCTGGAGAGGCCACAAAAGTTCCTCACCAAAAGGATAAAGGGTCTCAAAATCTGTCCTATGCTGCCCGACTGAAAGAACTCCAGCTCTATTCAGTCGCCACCGCTTGCTCAGAGGTGACCTTTGCCTAACATACAAGGCCATGTCAAACCCAGATTTGATGAATATGCTTCACCTCAAAAATCTAGATCCATCAGAGCCACAAGGGCGGGAGACTTAAACCTTGACACGGCTATTAATAGGACGTGCTGGAGGGATAGATTCATCACCCAAAGACTCCCTATGCTGTGGAACAAAATCCCAGTACATGTGAGGCAGAGTACCTTGCTGGCCTTGTTCAAGAGAAATCTTGACCAATGGATGGGAGATCACAGATATACCCCAGGGATAACCTCAGTGTCACTGCTCGACAGAGGCACAGCAAAATAATGGGTATAGTTCCCCATACTAAAGGGGTGGCGTAAGCCACAAAACGATGGGCTAGGCTTGTAAATGCCCTCGGGCAGATAGCCTAGTATGAACCTATGAACTAGACCGTACCCCAAAGGGCAACGAGGCGGAAAAATGTGGTTCCGTAAGAATCAGTGTATTTCCTTCATCGGAGCAGATCTAAATACACGATCGACACTACTAAAACTCCCCCAAGTAAGAGCTTCAACGCTCAAACAGCAGGTCCTACTTCTTTTAGCCAGCAAGAAAGCCCCGGCCAAACTGGTGTTAAAAGTGTTGGGACTGATGGCAGCCGCATTAATTGCAATCCCTATGGGAAGGTTACACATGAGGATTCTTCAATGGCTGCTCTTTGCGCAGTGGTCATTCCAACACCTACCCCTAATGCACGAGATCAGGATAACATAATCTTGCAGACGGGACCTCTCATGGTGGGTGTGAGACCAGAACCTCACTGTGGGTTGTCCGTTCGTTCTACCCATTCCAACAGCCACAATAACTACGGACACTTCCCTGATAGGGTTGGGGGGCCTTTTTCAGGGAAGAACAGTCCAAGGAGAATGGTCCAGCATGGAGTACACTCTACATATAAATGTTCTGGAGTTGAGGGCGGTGTTCCTAGCGTTGCAACACTTCCAAGCCCTCTTACCTCTAGGGACAGTAGCAGTTCAGACAGACAACATGTCTGTAGTCTGGTACATAAACAAGCAAGGGGGAACCAGGTCTTACCCGTTATGCAGAGAGGCCATGAGAATTTGGCAATGGGCAGAGTCCACGGGTCGCTTTCTGATAGCAACACACATCCCGGGGTCATCCAGCATCATTGCGGACAGGTTGAGCAGAGCCATCCTGTTACCTTACGAGTGGTCCCTGAATTCACAGATGGCGGAAAAGATCTTCTGCAAATGGGGCCAGCCTTGCTGCGATCTTTTTGCTTCCCCATTGAATGCAAAATGCAGAAGCTACTTTGCCCTTCTACCCCCTCTGGGGGATGTCCCCAGGGACTCACTGATACACGATTGGCCCCCGGGTCTCCTATATGCATTCCCACCAACTCCATTGATTCCCAGATTTCTGCAGAAAGCCAGGAGCCTGGAAAGGACTATTATACTCATAGCCCCATTCTGGCCTCGTCAAATATGGTTTCCCTTTCTTCAAGCTCATCAAATAGAGGAACCGTGGATTCTGGACCCAGTGCCAGACCTGCTGACACACTCGTCGGGAGTTCCTCACCCATCTCTACAGTCCCTCAAACTAGCAGCTTGGCTGCTCCGCTTCCCTGCCTAGCCAGGTCTCATCTACTCCTTCCTTCAGTTCAACACATCCTAGTTGCTTCTCATAAAACCTCTACTACTAAGCACTGTACGAGTAAGTGGAAACGCTTTGTATATTGGGCATCTAGTCAAAACTTAGATCCCTTGGTAGCTCCTTTGCATAAAATTTTAGAATTCTTATCCATCTTTTTCACGAAGGAGCTTCTACTTCCACTCTAAGAGTACAGTTGGCGGCCATATCAAACTTCCATATTGGTGAGGGAGGTTCTTCCATTATGTCTCACAGGCTTTGTAAAGCCTTTTTGAAAGGAACCTTCCATCTTAGACCGCCTGTCAGAAAACCTTTCTTTCTATGGAGCCTGAATTTGCTGCTGTCGCAACTCATGTTGCCACCTTTTGAACCTGTTTCGTCATGCCTCCTAAAGTTCTTGTCGTGGAAGATGCTGTTTCTCGTCGCCGTGACCTCAGCTCGTAGAGTCTCAGAGCTGCAGGCATTATCGGTCAGACCACCTTACCTGATATTCCACCCAGACAGGGTTTCTTTGCATACAAATCCATCTTTCCTTCCAAAAGTATGTTCAGTTACGAATATTAACCAGTCTATAGAACTCCCTACCTTTTTCAAAAACCATACTAACAAACTGGAGTATATGTTGCACAAGTTGGATGTTCACAGGCAGCTAAGATTTTATGTAGACAGGACCAAAGCTTTCAGAAAAATGGATCAACTCTTCGTCACTTTTGCAGACAATAAAAAGGGCATGGCAATTACTAAACGTACACTATCTAAATGGCTTGCTGACTGTATAACATTTGTATACTCTAAATCAAACCAATCCTTACCAAACAAACCTAAGGCCCATTCTACCAGATCTGTTTCCACCTCCTTAGCTCATGCGGCTTGCTTGCCTTTGGACACTATTTGTGCAGCAGCCACGTGGTCTAAACCACATACTTTCATTACTCATTATAGAGTGGACAAGGTCTCCAAGGATAGGACATCATTTGGTTCCACTGTGCTTAGGAACTTTCTTCCATGAGTCACTCGGGGTCACGGAGCTAGGGACGCTACCCGTGTGTAAGAACAAACGGCGAGATTGAACACTCTTACATAAAGAAGTTATGTCCTTACCATAACGTTCCATGTAGAGTGTTCATCTCACCTTTGTTCTTACACCCCCCCCCCCATGTGTTTGGAAGAACTGGTAGGATTAGTGTCTGATCGACGTGTGTTGACCCTTTGCGGGGTATATGGTCCCATGTGTCATGGGATATATGCTTAGACCATTAGTTATTGCTATGGTGAGAGAGTGTCTCTGAATGGCTGAAGAGAGTGTATGCTTTTAGCACCACTGGTGTTGGATCCTTTCGTCTGGTTTGCTTGCAAACTAGATCTGAGTAATGGCAGGGAGGATTGTGGGATATGGGCTGGTCTCGAACTTCTCTGAGATTCAGAGCTTTGCAATTCGGCCGACTCGGAGTCGAGGATCGGCTCTGAACCCGTGTGTAAGAACAAAGGCGAGATGAACACTCTACATGGAACGTTATGGTAAGGACATAACTTCTTTTTTTGGCCCCCAGATCACCTCTGTGTCTTTGCCCCATTGCCATTAATGAAGAAATTCATACAGAAAGCAACAGTCTACAAAGCCAGCTCCCTTCTGAAAGTGACCAGCATGTTTTTTCTTCCTGTGACTTCTACCAGTACATTTCCCATGGATGCTAAATCATTATCCAAACCTGTTAACACACCTGTCCAAACTGCCTCCTCCGGACAAGAAATAGATGAAGATAACCTCTTGGTTCCTCCAGTTCTAACCATAGCCAGAGATATGAGGCTGCCTACTTCAGTTGTTCATATCATATCAGTTTCTCAAAAATATCCACTGATAAGATTTATCATAGGAAATGGGAGATATTTTTCCATTTGGGCTCTGTCAAAAGGTTTAGATACCTTTTTTGCTCCTATTCTTTCTGTTTTAGAATTCTTGTCTGAACCTTTCCTCATTGGCTCCATTTATTTCACTATCAAAGAGCAAATGGGCTCTATCTCAGGTTTCCACACAGGACAGTACGACAACTCTATAGCTTCCTTAAGAGTCTTTAAGGCCTTTTTGAAGGGAACCTTTCTAATACAGCCACCTATCAGAGATCCAGTACCTCCCTGGGATATTACTATCATTCTACAAGCATTGATCTAATCACCCTTGAACCAGCAGTATCAGCTTATTTGAAGTTTCTGTCTTGGAAGTCAATTTTTCTGGTGGCTGTTAGCATCAACCAGGTGGATCTCAGAGATGCAAGCACTGTCCTGCAAGCCTCCCTGTCTGGTATTTCATAAAGACAGGGGCTCCTTGAAAAAAACAAATGCGTCTTTCCTTGTTAAGGTGGCATTCCAAACTTCAGTCAATAAATTCACCAGTCTTTTCCCCAAATTCTCAAACAAAGGTGAATAGCTGTTGTATATGCTCATCATTCCTTATCAACTTAGATTCTTACTCCATTGGACCAAGCAAATCAGAAAGACTGAGCAATTCTTTGTTGCTTTCTTGAAGCCTAAATTAGGCAAAGCAGTGGCCAAGGCTACTCTTTCCAGATGGTTATCAGACTGCATTTCTTTTGTTTACAATTTAAAGGGTTTGTCTCTTCAATCCAAAACTAAGGCTCATTCCACAGGACAAATGGCCATGTCAGCAGCCTTTTCTAGTACACTATCTATTGATGATATTTGTGCTGCAGCAACTTGGTCAACAATTCACACCTTTGTATCTCACTGCAAACTGGATGTACATTCCAGATCATGCTCTTCCTCTGGTTCTGCCATTCTCAGGAATATCCTACCTTTTTTACCACCCAGGTATAACAGCTTGGTAATCTGTCCCATGGTTTGAATTGGATGAAAATAGACAACATTGGATATGAAAGTTATGTACTTAATATAATGATAGCCCCATCTTTTCTGATTTTCATCTGGTTCAACCTCCTTCCCTCCTTCCCTCTTCCAAATTGACAAAAAATAGGCTTCTGTTGATCTGGTAGTTCTTTGGCACACCCTCTCTGTGAGCAGTCCTAACTGAATGTCTTCCAATCCTACCTTTTTACCTGTATAATAGATTTAGTCTTGAATATAGTTGCTCTAGCTTATTTTACTGGGGCAAACTCAATCTGAGGTGCTTAGATGAAGTGGAGGGAATTATGGATGGGGAAGATTCAGAGCCCCAGAACCTTGAAGCTTCAGAGTGAGTGCCTAAGTCAGAGCCAATAGTTTCCAACAACCCCGTCATTATGGTAAGTACATAACTTTAATTTTTCTTTGTGCGCTGTGTCTTGTAACTCTACTTGTTTTTGAAACAGCTGTTCTTGAGAAGTCTGATGTATATCCAGACATTTCTCCATTTCAGCCACTGATTTTTGCTGAGCAGCTGTAGGATTCTTCCCTGACAAAGTTTTCTCTTCTTTTCTGGTTGATTTTTCCTCAGGTTCTCCAACGTTCTGCTATTTAAATGCACTTTCAAATGCCATTTACAGAATCCTGACTATATTCCTGAACTCCAGAGCTATCCTGATATACTATCACCATCAACTGCTAGCTGTCTTTATGCCAGCTAGCCTATGACTTCTCTGTGTAGCATCTAGCCTCTACTGTGTTTGACATTTATAGATCTATATGCAAAGACTCCCTTCACCTGTGACCGCAGAGTATATAGTATTGACCATTTGGTGATAACCATGTGTAACATCACCTCTCAGGCTGTTGAAAGAGCGTTTGTGCTATGACTAGTGAATTTTTTGATAGATCCTGCTAGTCACTGTCCTACTTCATTTCATGCACCAAGATCAAACTTGCCCATTTTCCACTTGTAGTTTGACTGCCAACTTTATTGTGTGGACATGTTTTAGCAAGCTTACTATTTTCTTGTGCATTTAGTAACTTTACATAAATGGAAATAAGCATTTAAAGGAAAGTGATGTAAGTGCACTGTAATTATTTAGACTGGTATGAATTTAGGCAGCATTTATCTGATGAAGTTCCTGTGTTTGTGATCAAAAGTGCTAACTGTTCTTAGAATAACAGTACTTTGTTTTATGTGGAAGTTCTGTATGTTGTATTTACTACATATACATCACTTAACTGTTTCTTTTCTCTTATCTCCATAGCAGCTTTCCAGAGCTCAGAATTCCCTCCTCTGACTCCCTGTAGTAGGGGATTGGCTAAGCGACTCCCATCAGAGAAAGCCTAACCCCTGTCACAGGAAGTCAGTCTTTCAGTCTTTTAATGCAGCTGTAGGAATCACACAGTAGAATCTTAGCAGCATCTTGCATTGGTGAATTACAGTTTCTAGACTTAGATAAGACCCCTTTATGAACTTCCTTTCTTTTTTATTAATATATAGTTTTAATTTCTTTCAGTTTTGTTAAAATATATATGTATATATATATATATATATATATATATATATATATATATATATATATATATCTATGGGTCTGCTATGGTTGATTGAAAACTCACTTGATTGAAAATGAAATTACTAGGGCCACTTCACTGAAAGCTCACTTGACTGAAACTCTTTTCGTTGAAAGTTATAAATGGCCTTTTCTCCACTGTAGTGCAACCCTGGGGTTAGTATATAAAGTAAGGGGTGGGGTGGGGGGTGAAGCCCTCCACATATCTTGGTTATATATTCTCTTTTGGAAACATTTATTGCACTTGTAAGTATCACTGTGTATAGTTTAAAATGTTTATAATATGTGGGGGGCTACACCCCCACACCCCCAATGTGGGATGCTGTGCCCCCAAACCCCCTTACTTTATAAGGCTTTATATGGCTGGTCTCCCATCAAATCTATAGCACCTAAAAAGAAGAAAACTTCATAAAAGAATACTGCAGCCTACGGATTTTGAATCTGTTGTTGCCCTAAGATTGCCTGCAGACCACTTACCGTTCCCCTATCAGACACATTCTCCTGGGCTGTTCCAGTAGCTGTCTCAGGTTTCAGAGAACCAAGCCCTTTAGTTGCAGGAGGTGTGGGGTATTAGACTCTTTGCCAGACTTAATACCCTGTACCAGATGTTTTGTCCACTAGTGTAGTTCACAGTAACAAAGAAACAGAAACTACACCACACTGCATTCAGTCTGGTTATTACCATGTGTAGGGATTGTGGTTTCCTTAGCTAAGAGTCTTTTACAGTCAACTAATTTTGGATACTATACTTCTACTCAGAATGACTATGGAGATACTGTGGTGTATGGCACCAGATTTTGATGCAGACATTAGTAAACACTCTTGAGTTCATCCAGTCTGATTCTTTGGAAGGTGATCAGGTTCAAAAACCCAAGCAGGTGCTCTCCTTTCCACAGGTGCTGACTAGGTTCACAGATGTATTTGACTGGAAGCAATCTAGAGTTATGCAGGATACTGGCAGAGTTTATAATCTTACTGAGGATGAAATTCCAAAGGTTTTGGCTGTTACCTCTCTTAAAAAATGTCTGTAAAACTGTATTTAAAATTCCTTTTGCAACTGGACCAGTTCCTAAAAAGGCTATGAGGAAATACAAGTTGTAATCTGATCTTGCAGCTCTGTTTGCTCTTTTGGTTTCTCTAGTCGTCAACGTTAACTAAAGGGCCTTGGCTTCTTCTAACCCTATACCATTGGATTGAATTGGCAAGTGGTTATAATCTGCAGGAAAAAAAGTTGTGTCAGTTTATTAATTTAATCTTTAGAATTTTAAATTATCAGGGCTTTATATGGAAGTTTAGTTTGTAATTTGCTTACAGTTTAGATGAAATTGCTGCATATTTCACTGCTGAAAAGAAGTGTTACACGAATAATATTGTTTCTTTTGTGGTTCAGGTTCTGAAACATGCCTTGAGGGGTGTCTTCAAAGGTGTGGACACAATTTCTTGAAATGCAGCTGTTTCTGTTTTGCGAGGGCATGCTGGGTTACATGACTAGAATTTTTTTGAGGATTTAAAAAAAATGAGATTCTGAATGCTTCTTTAAGTTTTGAGTTTGTGTTTGGTCCTGTTATCACCCAGATTCTCAGAAACATGGGATGATAGAGGTAAATTGATGCATTATGTATCTAGAATGTTTCTTATTACCAGGTTCTCCTCTAACAAGGCATCCATATTCAAGTGACAGATCAAGCAAAAATCCCAGCCTAAAAAGAGTTGTGGTACCAAAAGGAAATGGCAGGCGGGTAATTTTCCATACCAAGTAAAAGGGGTTCCTTTCCCAAAAAAGATCATTCCCCTGCAATGGAATGACTATGATGAAACTCAGGATATCTCGTCCCTTCCTCCTGTCCCTCCTCCCCTTCCCCAAGGCTTTTGCTCAACTCAGCAGCCTGGCCACAAATAGTCACAGACAAATGCGTGCTGAGAATAATTCAGAGAAGATACCCTTGGCAGTGAACTGAAAATCCTCCTTCCTTCAGATGAATCCCCCACATCCACCATATCAGACACATTTGTTCTCTCCAGTACGCCTTCACAATTTGCAAGCGGGGTTATAGAACCAGTTCCTGCACCACAACAAGGAAAATACATTTTCTCCATTCTCTTTTGGTACATCAGAAGCAGCTACTGTGGATTCCAATGTTAGATTTGTCTTACCTAAATATTTTTCTGAAAGTATCCAAATTTTAAAATGCTCACCCAACAAGATGGTCCTACCCCATCTTCTGCACTATTGTTTCATGGTTTAGATCTGAAAGATGATTATCATTGTATTCTAATTGCTCCCTATTGCAAGATTAGCCTACACATATCCTGTCTCACGCTCTCACAAAGAATCTTCTTCCTGGGGTGTGTGACAGGCACAGAAAAAAAGACTGGCCTTCCTATAGAAGACAAAGTCCTGACTTTTCAGAACGAGTTTAGGGATTTCTTTCTTCAAGAAGCTACCTCTGCAAGAGAGTTTCTCAAAATTCTAGACTTCATGGCATCAGTACTCCTTATGATACCACTGGCCAGACTCCACACAAGAAAGATTTGTTAGTAATTAAAAAAATGTTTTACCTATTGTGATGATGTGAGATACTACCAGATATGCCAGGAAAAGTAGAGCAGTGGACGTGTAACATATGCCAGCATAAGTAGCTGGAGATTTTTGTAAATAATTATATGTCATTTGTAAATCAAACTGATTTGTACAGGTGCTTGGGTTGAAAATGTTTTTGTAAAGCTGCTTGTGTGAAAAATGTACCAACAGTGGGTCCTGCTGGGCAGAAAAGAATTAGACTTGTATGTCAGACTGTATTATAATTGTTGAAATGAGTATATTATAACAGAGGATACAGAAAAAGAAGAGGTTAATCTCAATCTAGCTAACTTTGAAACATAGTCGGAAATGAAATCACCTGGTTTAGGCTATAAAGATTGTATCTTACAGTTCTTTTTGCAGGCAGAGAAAACATGTATGTGAAAACCAGAACTAGGAACCCTACTGTATTGTCCTTCGGGGTGAACTAATTGCTACACTGGAAGGGTGTAAGTTTTGAAATGGTTTTATAGATTGCAGCTCCTATAACACATCTTAGCAAAGCTCTACTCAGTGTGTGTGTATGGTAACACATATGTGCTAGATTCTGGTACAGTTTTTAGTAAAGGGGGTAGTGTAGGAACCAGAGTCAGATGACCAGATGTATGTGCTGTCATTCTGTAATCCAGCACTGAAATGATATTTTAATACTAGATGAGACAGAAGTCTCCGAAGAGTCTGTTTTTGAAACCTGAGAGAGAAGGAAGACCACTTACCGAAATCATCTTGCCTTGCTTGAGTAAGTGAACTAGGGGACAGTAATTCTTTAGATCAGTCAGGAAAATATAGTGCGATTAGTTAAGTGCTGTTTTTCTATGTTTGTGTGCACCTATCCGTCTGTGTTAGTTTCAATATTTTCTGTGATTGAAACTCTGTTTTTAATTGTAAATAGATATTTAGTAGTTTCATGTTCTTTTATTTTGTATTATTAAATATATTTAAAGTTTTCATTGTGATTGGTCTTTTGGAGAATATTTTAGCCTTTGAGAGTATTTATATTTTTTTCGCGGCACTGTGGCCGCTCCTGAAAGCCTTGCTGCATTAGTCAAACACTGCCATTGGTATTAGTATTAATTTCACTCAGCATAATTGGGGACCCTAGGAAGAGCCTTAAAGTAGCTGGCTGGTGGCAGTGACTGTACTTACGTATTATCACAACCACATTCTGAACAGGGAAAACGTCTCATTTCCAAGCCCTTTAGTTTTCTCTCTCTCTAATAATGTTTTAGTGTTGAAATTACATTTTATTTGAAGGATGCTTCATGCTTCCTTCAGTTTTGCTGTCTTCATAGTGTTTACATAAGTACCCACAGTACTAAAGTGGAAATAGACCTAAGTTTATGATTCAGTTTCTACTAATTAATGTACAGGTACAAATGCTGCTTGCGCATCCACAATAAACACTATGAAGACAGCAAAATGAAGGAAGCATGAACCATCCTTCAAATAAAATGTCATTTCAACAGTAAAATATCATTAAAGAGAGAGAGAGAGAGAGAGAGAGAGAGAGAAACTAAATGGGATGGTTTTACATCAGCCAAGGATCAGGACTGTCTGATGTCATTCTTAACATAATAGGGTGAAGCACAGACCAGTAAAATTGCAATTACTTTGAGGGCAGAAACATTATCTGACAGGCCTGAAAGGTCATTGTCATAGCTCTGAACTGTCTTGATTTTTGCAGCATGTCCAGACTTATGCCTCATATTTTTGGTCCATTCCTTTTAAAAGTTTTGTTTTTCTGGCAAATCACTGTGGAATGCTGGCACTAAATAATGACATACATTTGCATTTCAGACTTTATTGCATGCAGAAAATGCATGAGAACACAAGTTGTGTTATTCTAGCAATCTTCTAAGAGCAATATTTAAAACCTGTCCCTATTTTGGCCTCTTTGTTCACTGCATATCTTGGCAGGAGTACGGCTTGGAAATGAGCCGTTTACCCTATTCAGAATGTGATTGTGATAATACGTAAGTACTGCAGTGACTCCACCTTATAGTGTGGGTGGGGGCATAGCTGGTAAAGCTGTGCCAGCCTTTCTCAAGTGTGTGTGTGTGTGTGTGTGTGTGTGTGTGTGTGTGTGTGTGTGTGTGTGTGTGTGTGTGTGTGTGTGTGTGTGTGTGTGTGTGTGTGTGTGTGTGCGCTTGTGTGTGTGTGTGTGTGTGTGTGTGTGTGTGTGTGTGTGTGTGTGTGTGTGTGTGTGTGTGAAAATCAAATCTCAAAGGGTGTGTGTGTCAGCTACTTGGAACAGGGACACAGAGCACTGATTTCACAGAAAGGGTGGTAGAGGATTTGGCTTGGAGCACCCAGCTAAAGACGTAACTCTATAACTGTGTTAGTGGGGAGTCTTATTTGGGGCCTGGAGAGTGAGGGGAAACCCATCCCCAAGACGGAAGTGTGTTCCCTGTGTGCTCTTAGGGGAAATTGTGCTTGGTGCAGAGAGCTGCATCTGGAAATACTGTGTGTATCTGTCTTTGGATTCAGGCCCCTTGATTACTGGACCAGAGAAGGGATGTCACATATTGGTGAGCAGTGGTGTGGATATTAATTGAACTTCTGTAGCCTGTAGGCAGTTGTCACTGAAGTTGTGTGTACTCTCAGCAGCCACAAGGTAAATATACAGAGATTCATTTTCACAACAGTTTTAATTAATTAATTAATTAATTAATTAATTAATTAATTAATTGATTGATTGATTGATTGATTAATTTATTTTTATTAGCTTAGTTTAGTCAGGGAAAGCAGGCAAAGATATCAGCAGAGGATTATGGCAAGCTGACACAGAACCAGTTGGCCAAGGTGTGTGAAGCCAAAGGTCTGGTGCTTGCCAGCCTGAGTAAAGAGGAAATGATTTCACCCTTAGTCACAGCTGTAGCCCAGACCAGCAACAAGGAGGATAACCAGTCTGATGATGGGGATTTGCAGCCCTCATAAACAAAACAGTTCACCTTTACCTCAGAGACATAAAAACCCTTCTGGAGTTAAATAGACTTGAACTGGAGGGCAAACATTTGGAATTAGAATCAGTGGAGAGACTGTGGCATTTGGAGGCAGATGAAAATGAGAAATGGCACCAACATGAGAGGGAGATGCTGACTCTTCATCAGCGTCATGGAGGTAATGGGGAAAGGTACAACTGAACCCCAGAAGCAATAAAGTTAAGTACATTTCTTCCGCAGTTTACAGAGGGTGATAATTTTGATAGTTTTATTCATATATTTGAAAGAGTATGTAAACAGTATAATGTTGACCAAGGGCTCTGGGTATGGTTCCTGACTGCCTTACTTCATGGTAAAGTTGTAACTGCTGTTTCTAAGTTGTCTGATACTGATTGTTTAAAGTATGATAAAGTAAAACAATGCATATTGGAATGTTTTAAGCTAAAACCTGAAGCTTACAGAAAAAAGTTTTGTGAGCATAGATGCAAGGCAGATGAAAGTGAATGTGATTACAACACTGAGTTAGGCACTTATTTTCATAGATGGGTGAATGGATGCCAGGTCACCACTTCTGAAAGGCTGATGAGGGAACAAGCCCTTAGCACTTTGCCCGAGGACATGAGAATCTGGTTGGCAAACCAAGACTGTAACTTTGCAGATGAGCTGGGGAAAAAAAGGGGATCTCTGCTTAACAAGCAGAGCACCATTGCACAAGAAGGGGAGTTCACCAGTAACAGGGAAGTCATTTGTTCAAGTACACAGCCAGGATCAAGGGGTAGATGTTTTAAATGTAACCAGTGTGCCATGTAGCATACAGATCTCAATGGAAGCAAGGTGGAGAACAAAAGGTGGGGGAGCCAGCAAGTGGGAATAACAGTTTGACAGTGGTAAGTTGTCTAGAGACAGCAGGGGTACCAAACTATCACTAGAGTTTATATCCTATATTAGTGGATGGAAAACAGGCCACTGCTAAGAAAGACACAGCCCCTGACATAACCATTCTGAAGCCTGCAGTGGTTAACGGGGAGCAGTACTTGCTGGTGCAGTCCATTCCAGTCAGAGCTTTAGGAGTGACCCCATTCCAAATGCCTTTAGCCAGGGTTTACTTTGACTGGGAGGGTGGAAAAGGAAATAAGCAAGTAGGTATGTTTGAGGATATCCCTGCAGATGTCCAGATAGGGAATGATTTTGATAAGGCAGTACCTTGTGTGCATGCAGATACACACAGCCAGGCATGGAGATAGTACTGTGTATAAAATCATCACTGTGAAAATAAATAAATGTGCAGAATAAATACTATAATATCTACTACTAGAATAACAGTCCCAAATTCATGTCCATTTGTAATGAACAAACAAAGCTGTGCCATGTCATTCCACTCTAACACTTGACAACTTCAGCTACTGAGCCAGGATGCAACCAGAGTTCAAAGCAGGGGCCTTTCAACCTCTTGAAAAAATATAACACTCTCCAGGTGGTCCTTCAAAATGCTCCAGGTGTTTGTTCAAGAGACAGAGTCCCTCCTCCCCCCCAAAAAAATCATCCATAAATTGACCATAAAAAAGCAAATAGGAAGAAAGTGAGGATTGCAAAACAAATTCAGACTCCTGTTCTGATATCAATAATGTAATGTATAATGGGGACATTAAGGCACCTATAGTTCATTCAATTTAGCTATCATTCATTTAACTCACTGAATCAGATTCATGTTGAATTATCGACTTACGAGATCATTGGCACTCATAACAGCAAACTGAAAACAACAAAAACTCATAGGGTGGAACACACAACTCATCGCAGAGTAAATGTATCGAAGATTGAAAACATCCAAAAGTGCACATTGATAGAAGTTACCCCACATACACACCTGTACATCTGCTTTACACAAATCCACCACAGTCATGCATCATAAGGAAAAAGTATACAAGTGCTTCCCAGTGGCATGTAAGATAGTATGATGAAAGATGTGCTAAAGTGCAAAGTAATGTGACAGTCTCCTTAAAAATGTCCTAAATCAGAATCCTTGTACAAACGTAAAAGTAGTCATTGACAGACATTCCATGAGGTTCATTATATTGATCACTGCTGCAGTAGCTTTAACTGTATGGGTTATATCCTGCCTAGGATATAATGGACAGCCAACTTCCAAAGCTTCAGTGCACCTTCCATGCACCCAAACTGTCAAGCAGCTGGAGCTGAGCTGACTAAAAAACAAGCTCAGTACAAAACCCTTCAGAGATTTACTGCCACCGAAGAGTACTCTTCTCTGAGGCTTTTGAGGATCAGCGGTTGGCTTGTGCCTTCCTTTCCTGGGCAGATAAGTTCCCTTTGGGGGAAGAATACTTCCATTTCTTAATTTTTATTGATATATATATTTTTTTACTTTCCTCCTCAGGAAAGTTATTTTAAAGCTATGTGTGTTGTGTTTTAACTGACTGTCTAGACTAGAGACTGTAACGTACTTTTAAATGGAGCACTCATTTTTTTCTGTCAGTTTAAAAGTAGGGTTAACTAACTGAAAACATATTTTCTGTGGAGAAATTGTATTTATTTTTCCTTGGTGGGGTTAGAATAGTGTGTTAAAATTGCTTTTTACTGTGTTTTTCTGTCAAAAATGTAACTTTAGTAGACTGGTAGTTTTACCATCATTTGATGCGTGTCTTTCCTGGAAAAG
Source organism: Protopterus annectens (assembly GCF_019279795.1). Taxonomy (NCBI): domain Eukaryota; kingdom Metazoa; phylum Chordata; order Ceratodontiformes; family Protopteridae; genus Protopterus; species Protopterus annectens. The sequence continues at coordinate 1,063,703,907 of NC_056739.1, forward strand.
CGACATCATTTTCGGCTTGACCATGGAACAGACTGCCAGTTTCAAGGGCAGTCCTTCTTATAGCTACAAAAAGAAAAAGTTAATCAAACAGCCTTTACCACCACAGTAGGCAAGCAATTTGCCTCAGCCACAGGCGGGTAACTTTGCTGTTGTCTTAGAGGTTATGTCTGTTGTTGCCTACCCTTAAAAAGGCAGATAGGATGTATAAAGTTCCTCAGTCTTTTAAATTTGTATTCAGTGTTCCCAAAATTGACCCAGCAGCTATAGCCTTAGTTGATCCTACTGCTGCTAAGCAATTAGATCTGATGCTGTTATTTTCATTCATTCTTCAGCTGATGGGTCTTAAATCTGACCTCAGAGCCATCTCAGCCCCATTTACTAGACTCGTGGATTCAACTGACAAATTCTTCCCTTTATCCATAATAACCTAGTCATCCTGCAATACCTCAGATCTTGTTTGCCTCCTTATTGCTACAAACAAGGATCCTTTGCGTACAGCTTTGGGGTGTAATTTTTTGCAGTATGTGCAACTTCGTTTGTAATTTTTCTTTCAGTTTCATCTTTTCTAATCTTCTCTTCCTCCCTTACTGTAGTTGTTTGGTTTCTATCACATTAGGATTACTGTTTATTTTTCTGTTCTGTTTGTACCTTCAATAGTTCTCCGTTTCATTGTTGGTAGTTCCTTTCTTTTTTCTCTTTTCTTTTCTTTCCTACCCCAGATAAGGATATTTTTCACCATAGGTTCATTCTTACAGAAGTGGGCTGGGCTAAAGCTTAGCCATGTATGCCCAGTATAATACTAGAGATACCCAGTATAAAGGATGTTGCCTAAACTCGACATCTTAGTTAGCAACGACTGCCCATATCTAGGAGGGTCATAGGTGAAGTCCCCAGAAGGAATTTACAGTTTCCCATCCAGTCATCCAGGCTACAGTTAAACAGGGTCATTGAGAGACTTTGTTTCATGTGAACTGGTAATCTATTCTAGAGATGTGGCAACTTCTGAGAGACGTATCTGTCTCTCCAGCAGGTCCTATTTATGTCAAAAGCCAGGTTAAGGTCACTGTACCGGGTGACCCTTGTCCCATTTGACTTGCGGATGTGCAGCATTTGCATTAGGTTTGGATCTGAGATTGCTCTGTAAGCCAGGCACAAGTCTCTTGTAAGTAGTCTGTATGCTACTGAGTACAGTGACAGTGACTTCAAGGGTTTGAAGATCACCTATATCCATATTTATAAGGTCAGTGATGATTTGTTCTATGGCCTTACAGATAAGACTGGTTAAGCTTATGTTTCTCTAATTCCCCGGGTCTATTGCTTTACCCCTTTTATGAAGGGGAATGACGGTTGCTGTTTTCCATTCAGCAGGGAGAAAACCAGTACTCAGACTGTGGTTGAAGAGAGTACCTAACAAAATTACTAACTCATGTTTTATACCATTTAAAATGCAACCAGAGATGCCATCCGGTCTCAGTGAGGCTGTGTTTTTGGCCTTGGAGAGAGCATTTATGACTTGCTCTTTGGAGATGCAAGATGGGGTAGATATAGAGGGAATGCTTTCTGGAATGTTTGTGGGGGGGGGGGGGAATTTTCCCCAAACCTGTCAGCTAATAGGTTAGCTGTTTTCGCAGGATCAGTGTGTGTGTGTGTGTGTGTGTGTGTGTGTGTGTGTGTGTGTGTGTGTGTGTGTGTGTGTGTGTGTGTGTGTGTGTGTGTGTGTGTGTGTGTGTGTGTGATGCCATCCACAGCTAGTTCAGCACATGTCTGGGTCCTACCTGTTAGGTTACAGATATAGCTGAAGAATATCTTATGGTTATCCGTAGCTATGGTTGCTAAACTGTTTTCGAAGTTGCCCTTAGAGGATTTTACAAGTTGTCTTGTTTGTTTTTTCAAGCAGAGGAGGGTGTTCTTTCAGTACTGGGACCTCTCTTTTTTATTCTTACACAACAACTTCTTCCTCTTGTTGTATAACTGATTAATGCTATATCAAAAACCACCAAAATTCAAGAAAACTGTTGTAATACCACACGAAAGAAGACTCCGTTGCAATTTTGT